>NC_089530.1:28491578-28577694 GCF_963924715.1 Thunnus thynnus
GTTTTTTTTTTAATATATTTGTGAATGTGTGTGGTTTTAAAAACAGTGAAAAGAAGGAAAGTGAAAGTGAAGAAGCTTCTCTCTTCTTTTCTTTCTTCTCTTCGTCTTTTATTCAGTTTCTTTTTCTCTTTTATTATCATTCTTATTACATTTTGTATGGATTCTACTCTTCATCCTCTTGTTTTTCTTCCTTTTATAACATTTGACATATATCAGATCAGATGAACCTTATTGATCCCACAAAGGGAAATTAAACAAATGCAGATTCATTATAAACTAATAACTTAAAAAACTGGAATATTTTACACATTTTATACAGTCAGATGTATTTAATAAAGCTTATCTGTCAGCGTCAGACATATTAAACATATTTAAAGAAGTAAAAACAGGAAAACGCAGCTCGTCACCTCCTGAGGAATCAGACCTGTCTGTCCCTCCAACATGGCGGCGGTGGTGGCCCCCCCCCCTGTTGTTCCTGGTGTTTTGACCTCACAGGAATGTCTTTGTGTGGCCCGGACGGAGGGTGAGGCGGCGGCGGCGGCGGTGGCGGCGTGTTGGTGTGAAATTCACCACTGCAGCGACACAAGTTTGAGCCTTGAACGCACCACCAGCTCTGCACTGATGGGATACTTTTCACCCTGTAAATAAAGTGAACTGTTTCAGGAAGTGTTTCGTCCCCCCGAGGAGTCAGCTGGGATTAGTTTTATTCTTTAGTCTTCACACAACAACAACAACAACGACAGCAACGAAGGACAATAAGTGAAATAACTCAACATATGAAAACAAAGACAATCAAAAAGCTTCTAGAAGAGGAGCTCATGTCTTAATGTCAGCGGCTCTGACTGGGCTGCAGTGAGATGAATGGTGCGTTTGGTTCGTTGGCGGGGCAGCCCTGAGGGGTCGAGCCACGAGGAAGCCAGATGACGGGAGGAAACGCGGCGTGACGCTCGGACCCCGGGGGGGGGGGGGGAGCGGCGGGACAGAACGTGCTGTCATGTACAGATTATCAACAAGAACATAAAGAACCTCCCGAGTGTTTCTATCGGCTGCAGAGAAGCTCCATCCAGAAGATCCATCTGTTGTGTGTTTGATGTGACCTCTGACCTTCAACCTCCCCGCTGCTGTTTGCTTAGAAAGCTGTTTCTAGTTTGAGACGGCGTTTTTTTGAACAAATCAGGATTTCTTGTTAGAGTAGAAAGTCATGACTTGACCTCCGTTAACTAAAATAAAATAAAAAACTAATTAAAGTGCTGTTTTAAAAAGATTCATTTATTTGAAAGAAGACAACAACAGCAAACTACTAAAATGTTGTACAAGTCTGAATTTAATTTATAATCCATAATCTGGTAAAACAGACACATTTATAACGTTATACAGAAAGTCAGCAGAGAGGAAGTGAAACATGTTTCTGTGTAAATGACATCATGCTGAAGTGGTTTTAAAACCGTGTTAATCTGAACTATACTCTCACTTCAGTACCCAGATTACAATCTGCTCCCTCCAGTAAACTGATACCTGAGTAAACCGTCAGGTAAACCACAGACCTGGTTACAGTGATCTGGGTAGTAGATTAGAGAAAGCTGGTTTCCCCGGCGAGATTTCTCTCACATGTGTAAACGTAACCGCAGGTTTCTGTTCAGCTTTTTATAAGTGAGCAGCTGGTTGAGAGGAGAGATGCTTCCTCGTATTCTTCTTCTTCTGGTTTTCTGTTATTTATAAACTGTTACGTCAAACACGGTCAAAGCTCTAAAACTTGAACGTATGTAGAAACGCTGCCTGTAAGTCAAAAATCAGGGCTTCAACCTGCTCTGAACGCTTCGTTTGTGATGTTTTTTTCTACCTTGCTGACGAGCTGACGTCAGCTCGTCACTCATATAAACATCCGTCCATCCTATAGCCTTGGTTTCTAAGGCGGTTGCTAAGGTGGTTGCTAAGGTGTTTCCATGTGTTGTTCATGTTGTCCGTTCTCATATTTCAGATAAACACTATGAGCTAAGAGAGGCTAAAAAAAGCTCCATAGAGAGTTTTATCAGACTCTGAGTTCACATAATGATATTGATTATTGTTTTACTGGTGTAAATATTTATTTTTAGTAGCTTGCCCCCCAAAAACAGAGTCACATGCTGTCAGTATTTAAACTTTTTTTTTTTAAGTGTCTGACTTTCTGACTTTTTCTAAATGTTTCCGTGTGATATCTGTGAATGTGTTTCTGTAAAGATCTTCATCTGATGTCAAACTGAAACTTCATCATTTCAGAGAAAAAGGAGTCAGATTAAAGGAAGGTGTGTGTGTGACCTTTACTCTGCTTTTATCTGTGAATCATCCACTTTAGTCGATAAGTTTGTGTGTAAAAATGAAACAGAGTCTGGGTGGAGTTGGTGTCTTTTCTTAGTCAGAAGGTCAAAGGTCATGCTTGTGATAATGATGTTTTTGTATATTTTGGCCTGCTGGTGGCGCTAGAGGAAAAGGTCAAAGCATCACCAAAATTTGTTATGAATCATTATTGACATTTTTTTTCTTATTTTCATGTCGTCCGTGTTTTATTTTCATAGTTTAGTCTCAGTTATTTCAGGGTCACATGAATATTTGTTCCATGTATTGTCTTCGTGTCGTGACCTCTGACCTCTCTCACCTCCTCCTCGCTTTCGCCTTTTTGGTATTTTTCTGGCGTCTCCACCTTCTTCCTAAACCTGCAGATTTATGTGTGTGTGTGTGTGTGTGTGTGTGTGTGTGTGTGTGTGTTGATGGACAGCATGATCAAACAGGAAGTAGTGCTTGCAGGGGCTCAGACAGGAAGGACATCTACACAGCGGTCTCTAATATTAGTGCTCAGATAATTTCAGGATGTTTTGACGTCTGCATGTGAGAGATGAGCTCAGACACACACACACACACACACACATACACACACACACACACACACACACACTATCTCTCTTATGTTCTCTTTATTATATTTCATTGGCATGAAGACGTGGTGTTGCCACAGCGTCAGGATGAGTTAAATACAGCAGAAAGAACATTTTCACATGACGTTGCATCTCTTCTGCTTGTCTTTGTCTTTCAGTCATTTAGGAAACTGTGACGAGATGTTTTTCAACATTTTATGGAGAAAATGATTCACAGTTTGTCACATAAAGTTGAATAAATGTGACTCTTATATTAGTTTGGTTCAGATTTGGCTGCACATGAAGAAAGACGTCATATATTTCTAGAGTTTCTGCTTGTTTGAAATGTTTCCTTCTTAAATAATCAGTTTTTGAACCTGGAAGATGAAGAGCGTTTGTGTGTTTGACAGTTTTGTTTTCACTTTTTTATTTTTTAACTTTATTTATGTTCATATTTTTGTTTGTTTTTTGTTTTTTCTCCCTCATAAATTTTCCTCTCAAATCAAATATATTTACAACACCTTTAAAAAATAAATACATAGAATTAAACTTTAAGAAAGAGGAATAAAATATAATGCTGCATCTAACTTTTATGAATACAAGAGGTCTTATTGCAGCATAAATCTTAAAATCTGCAGTGATACTGATGTCATGACTCTCTCCTGTTTATAAAAGATTCATATTTATCTGTTAAGACAAGGAAACTCTTATTTATACATCAAATATACATAAAAAATACATAAAATAAAGGAATATTACTGGAAGAACAATTAAAATAGTTAAATAAAAACACTAAAGTGAGAGTAATACAATAACTATTAAAGCATCTCAAATTAAAATCAAGTAAACAAACATGTAAAAACATTATAAGCATTAAATAATCTAAGCACATAAACACACGTCCAGTAGTAAATGTGCATAAAGTGACTGCTGAGGTGTTAAAAGGGAATAAAGATAAATATAAATTTTCCTTTTCAGTCAAATTTGATCTTCAGTGTGAACAGAAACTCTCTCTCTCTCCCTCTTTCTTTCTCTCTCGCCCGCCCTCCTCCCACTCTGCCTCTTATGCTAACAAGTCCATGACATCACCAGTGAAAGCCAGGGCTGTGATTGGCTGCTGGGAGGAGTAGCCACTCCCGCGTGTCGTCCCCTCCCCCCTCTCCCCCCCTCCCTCCTCTCATCGGCTCTCCCTCCGTCTGAAAGGTGTTTTCAGTGTCTCAGAGACGCCGCCGCTGCTGCTCCAGCTGCACACCGGAGGACAAACCCACGCTTTCATTCTCTACCTCCCTCTCTCATCTCTCCATCTCTCCCCTCGGCTTCCTGCGCTTCACTGCGGGGCCCCCCCCCACCACCCCCCCCTCTATCTCTCTCTCTCTCTGTGCTGCTTCTTCAGGCGGATTAATGGATGCCTGAACGGAGGAAACTAAGGTGTGATATTTCTGAACAGAACGCTGCACAGATGGATGGATGGAGAGAAAACAGAAGCGTGATGCCACCGCCGTCGCCGCGGTGCGTCTGCTGAGCCAGCGATTTCTGCTTTCACGCTAGTGAGAGAGAGAAAGAGAGAGAGAGAGACTCTGCAGTTCACCTCTTATGTCTCTCACCTTCTCCATCGCTCAGTGCTGCTGTCTGATAGAAGAGAAGAATCTCTGTTGAGACAAACAGCTTCGTCTGGGATTATCTCTCTATAAATATTAGAAGCTGTTGTGTTGTTTGAAACTCAGGAACCTTAAAAACTTGAAAACTCAAGATTTTTTTTTTCTACTGGACAATTTTATCCTGTTGGAAACACAAGTCGAGCTTTACGCTGCTGCAGAGAAATTCATCCTGGTTCATTCTCTTGAAAGTTTACTCTACTGGAGCTTTTTCCACTTTGTGCTGTTGAAACTTGAGCATCATTACAAAGAAGCTTCTCCTGCTTTTATTAACTTGGAAATTTCTTGGCGGACTCTCTCCGATGCCTCTGTGGACTCATCTCCTTTAAATCTTTCATCGTCTCTTCTGGAGTTTCATCATGGAGCTTCAGAGCGCCACCAGCGGTCTCCCCGGCCCCCTCTCACCCGGCCCGCTCTCCTCTCCTACCTCGGATTACGCCGGCCCGCTCTCGCCGTCGGGCGGCCCCGGCCCGTCTCAGGGCGCGAGCCCGGGCCGGGGTCCCAGCCCGAGCCTCAGCCCCATCAGGGGACCCAGCCCCGGCCCCGGGTTCTCAGGCCAGGCCGCTTTCAACTACAACCAGCTGGAGGGAAGGTTCAAACAGCTTCAAGGTAAGACGGGAGCTCAGCCTGACAGGAAGCTGAGGCGTAGTTTTGGATGTCATGTACTTGCATCCTACAGTTAGTTTGCATTTTTATACTGGGAAGCATTGGTTTGTTTTCCAGACAGTCACATCAAGGGAGTGAAACACTAGAAAGAGCTTCATTTCCTGGAAGCAGCCACAGGAGGTCCACAGTCAGAGCCAGAAAATCTTCAAATAACTGCAGAATGAGAGCAGCTTTCTACACTTATGTTGCACAACGTCGCTCCCTGAAACTGAAGAGCGGAAAATATATTTCCAGAGAAAGAAAAAGCAGACAAACAGAAGCTGGAGAGCAGCTTTTTATCTCCTGTTGTTTTAGTCTTCAAGATGATTTATTATCAGTTTAATAATCACAAAAGTAACAAAACTGGATGTGAAGTTTGAAAAGAAACGACAGAAATCTACTTCGTTAGTTTATAAAGTTCAGTTTCATTGAAATCAGTTAAAAGTTTAAAAATATAATGACTTTATCTGCATCAGAGCCCCACCCTGCTTCACATTCACAGTCAGGCTGATAAAAAAAAAACACATGGATCAGTTGCACCGGAGGGGAGGGGGGGGGGGGGGGGGGTGTGGGGGTATTTAGTGCCTTGCTGAAGGGCAGGAGGAGGAGGAGGAGGAGGAGGAGGGAGACATTCTCTCAGATAGTTGTGATCCGTCCTCTCCGACCCGAGCAGGCGGGTCAATTAGTGGTCTAATCAGTCAGCGGGGTGTTGGCCGACTCTGTTTACAGTTAGTCATTCCTCACATTTTATTAACGTGGAATCAGGGAAAGTTTTTTTCTGATCTTGACAGTGATTTGCTCTGAAATCCTTCTGTATGACTGAAATAATCAACCAACAGTCAGACAATTAGTCGTTTTAGTTAAATGAACTTGTTGTTTTGTCATGGAAACGCCACCACCTGATTTTTTAAAGGTTTATTTACACAGCAGAGAATTAAAGCTTCTCACTCAGAGAGCTTCACAATACAACATAGAAACACCTCTGAGGAGGAGGAAACGAGTTTTAGCGATAAATGAAGACACATAAGTCTTTACAAGTGGTCACCGTTTCTGTTTACGATCAGTATCCACTTGACCTGACACTTATAATGTGAAATAAAGTCTTCTTGTTTAATCTTGAGCAATCATTGAAAACTGTTTCCTCATCGTATAAACACTGTAAAGTCTACTTGAACCCAGTCTGTAACTAAATCTCAATATTCTCAAAACTAGCATAAACTCTTTGTGACGGCAGTTTGTCTTTGACGTGACTCACAAATAAAAACACGTCAGAACGCGTAAAGAATCACAGAAGGTTCATTATATTGTCAGTTGAATCACTTTTAATCTTTTTCGCATCACAGATTATTGCAAAATCCAAAGACGACTCATCTGCTCTTCTTTAATGTACCTGATGAAGCTCTTAAAGACGCATCGATAAACTTTTCTCGGAGTGTTAAACTATCGACAGGCTGGATTTAGCTGAAGGTTAATGGACGTTCTGCTGCCCAGAAACCTTCAGTAGCGTCTAAAAGTAGCCGTCTGGCTCTCTGTCAGCTGAAGACGGAGCCAGCAGGCGGTTCGTGCTGCTGTAATCTGGGAGCTGTTAGATTCAGAAAACACTGAGATGACGTGTCGAGTCAATAAAACACCTCGGATATCTTCATAAAACGCCCAGAAGACGTTTCCTGGAGACTCTTCTGGTGTATAAACCAGCAGCGATGTTCCAACACAGACTGTAAAGGTTTTAATTATTGTTTGATGTCATCACAAGAGTTTTGACTTTGAGTTTGTGTTCTGTTGATCATCCAGTGTGTCATCTTTTAAGGATCATAAAGTATAAATGATGTGTTTTAGTGTCGAGATGCAGTCGGGTTTATATTTTGCTCTGCGGCTCTAAAGGATTATATTCCTCAAATCTCTCGTTTTGTCCCGACCAACAGTCCACAACCCAAAGATATTCAGTTTATTATCATAGAAGACTAAATAATAGAGACAATAATCACATATAAGAAGTCTGAACAAGAGACTTTTAGTTTTTCTTATTTATAAAATGACTCATAAATAGTTGTAATTTTCTGTTGATGGACTAATCATTACAGCTTTAATTTGAAAAGACTTTCTTCAGCTGACTAAACAACAATCCTTCCATATAAACACTCATAAAAACATATTTAACAGCTGTAGTTAATTAATTTATCAAAGGTTTCAAGTCTCCACGTTCAGATTGTGATGTTTTGAATATTTCAGTATTTTTCTCTTTTCCACCATCTTGAATATTTTTATGCTTTCATGTGTCACTTCACTAAATCAAACCTGCATGTAGAGGGTTTTCTCAGATCTGAATGTGTCTCTGAAGTATCCTTAAACCTTTTCGGAGGAGAAGTAGCTCTTCATCGCCGGCCTGAAGGAAACCCTGATGTCTCCTCGGAGGCCTTTTTAATCCTCAGATAACGTTCAGACAGATAAATCGGTCTGAGAGTTGTTTTTATGAGGGCGGGTAGTCGCAGCACACCGAGAGAGGATATAAATTCATGTGTCATCTCGTGTGGCTCAGGTGGTTTCGGAGCGGCGTCTCGCATCCTTTAAAAAGACAGCGGGTTCAAGTCCCAGCGGGGTGATGAATATGGAAGCGGTCGCTGATTATTGCTCCGCGGAGAGCTTCAGACACGCTGAAGACCGAAGGGAGCCGAGGAGCGGCGCTTCCTCCTCGCTCGCCGGAGGGGAGAGTATCGAGCGAACGTCCCTGGTTTAGAAATCAAGCAATTATGGAGGGAAACGAGTCATCAAATTGCTCACTGATGAGAGGTTTTTATCCCGAGCAGCAGCCTGTCGTTCAGACGGCTGGTAGCAGCAGCAGCAGGACGTCTGTCTGAGGATCAGTTTAAAGTTTTAGCTGTTTTATTCTTTATATTTTATTGCTGTTTTGTCTCTGAACTGCATTTATCACCTGTCACGACCTGGTTAGACCTGATCAATCAATCAACATCTATGGAAAGATGAATAGATAGATTGAGATATAGATAGATAAATAAATAGACATGTTTTTGGATTGATGAATGGATAAGATAGATAGATAGATAGATGGATGGATTGATAGTCTATATATATAAATTAAAATTTTACTGAATCGTGTCTCCTAGAAATCACGTTTATATATTAATAATTTGCAGCAGCACAAATGTTTTGGGGAAACATAATGACGCCAAAATTACGTTTTCAAACGCTGACAATGAACGCATCAGTCAACATAGTCCATTGTTTTGTTTCTGCCAGAATATCTGATGTTATATTACTATACCTGCATGTATTAACTCCAGTATTATTCATGTTTTTTATGGTTGTGTTCAGAGAAAGATCACCGTCTCTGTTGTTTAATACAGAAAAAAACGTCTGCAGCGACTTGAAGACACGACGTGTTAATTAACATTTAAGTGAAACCAGCGTCTGTCTAAACCTGAACGCACACAAGACTCAGAACATGAACCTCGCTCTCTGCTGTCAACGTCCACCATCCACCCCGACCTCTGACCTCTGACCTCTGACCTCTAACCTTCGACTTCAGTGAGACATATAAACGTAGCGTTGTCTTTGAAGGAAATCCAGGCAGAGATTAAATTTAACGTTGCAACATAATTATGAAACCGTTACGTCAAGGAGGCGGTTTGTTTACAGACGTAACGGATGTAAACAAACATTAACAAGCATCCTTTGTTTTGAAATGTGGGCGTCGCTTCGGTTCACATGATGATAATGAATCATGACTTTTAATATGACGATACGCGTGTGATTTGAAAAGACATTGATTAATCGTTCATTGATTGGCTGTTAAACCACATTAACCCCGCCTCCTGTGAGCTCACATCACACACACAAACAAACAAAGACACACACACACAGCTCACACACACGTGTAGCCATGCATACAAAACAAGACCATCATCATCCCTCACTGCTCTGCCATCATCATCCCCCCTCTCCTCTTCTGTTGTCCTGCAGCCAGCCAATCAGAGGGCATCGTAGTGGTTTGGGAGTCCCCGAGCTGTGTGTGTGTGTGTGTGTGTGTGTGTGTGAGAGGATTAATGTAGGGGAGGAGGGGTGTGTCTAACATGATCTGGAAGGCATGAAAACATCTAAACCACATTATCATCCCTTGTTCGGTTTTATGTCTTTCTCTCCGTCTCTTGTTTTACTTTAAAATCCTCATCCACTCGTTCTCCTCTTCTCCTCTTTCCTCTCCTCCTCCTCCTCCTCCTCTACCTCATCAATGTTTCATGAGCTTCTGCAGAGCGTCTGTCATTGCCCCGATCATCCCTCCCTCCATCCCTCCATCCCTCCCGCCATCCTCTTAGTGAAATTAAAGGAACCTTCAGCTGTCTCATCCTGATAAAACTCACACAAAGGAAACACTTCGCTCCCCCTCGTCCTCCATCTTTCACCAGTAGTGTTGAGTCCTCCGTGTGTGTGTGTGTGTGTGTGTGTGTGTGTGTGTGTGTGTGTGTGTGTGTGTGTGTGTGTGTGTCTACTCAGCATCTTTACACACACAAACTGCTGATACACTTATAGCACAAATAACAAAAAAAGAGCATTTTATGTCTGATGAGGCTTTTTAACTGTAGTGAGCAGTTAAAGGTTTAACTCCGTAACTCCTGATTGATCATTTCAAGTGTTTTTCTGGATGTCCAGCATGTTTCTCAGCTGATACCAGCAAAAAGATGCACCTATGATGCTTAGTTACATTAACACTGTATGTTCACATCGTCTGACGCAACATCTTTCTTGTAACATCCGAGTGTTTCCAAATAAACGTGCAAGATTTTCACATTTTTTTAAATTAATTTGTCTATTTCAGTAAAGTTCTGTTAGTTTTGTCAGTTGAATTGATGCCTCAGACTAACGCAGGCTGACAGGCTGTAAACTTTTAACGGTCTTAAAAACAAGCTTGACACATAACTGTGATGAAAACGGAGGAAAGAAGCGCAGAGCGGCTCTGTTTCCTGCCAGATCTCCATGGCGACGGAGGTCACATGGCTCAGATCCTATCAGATTCTTCGTATATGTTTATCTATAATATCTATAATTTATCTGTATTTCTGTCATCCTGTTTGTCCGCGCTGCGTTTCTGTTATTTATTCTGTTGTTACTGAACTAAAACCGCTGTGTTGAAGAAAAGAACATCAGTCTGAATACACACATATCAGCACAACCTCTCCTTTACAAAGACGGCAGCTTCTCTGTGATCTGCTCAGGATCAGCATCAGTGAATCCACTTTAACATCAGATCCTCAAGACTTCAGACTTTTTCACTGTTAAAAGTAAGACAGTTGATCTTTTCACAGCTACTGGCTCACCAATGATTACATAAATGTAGAAAAACATCCCAAAGGGCTTAAAAAATGAAAATAAATTGTACCAACTTGCTTCCACAGCCTTGAAACAATAAACCAGTGTCAAAAGCAGATTTAGTAAAGACTGAAGCTGAAGCCTTTCTCTTCTTCTTACAACATTTATAAGCAGACGTCCCGTCACAGAAAGCGTTTTGCTTCGTTCCAGTCATGTTTGTATGTTATAAAGACGCATCAGGAGACTCTCTGTTGAATGTAAGAAGTTCGTGTGTCTTCATACGGGGCTGCAGCTAACGATTATTTATGTTGTTTGGGTCATAAAATGTCAAAAAATGGTAAAAAAAAACATCAATAACTGTTTCTCAAAGCCTGAAGTGAAGCGCTCAGATATCCTGACATTCAGTTTATCAGAAAATATTCACATTTTAGAAACTTGAATCAGAGAATTTGGACATTTTTTGTCTCTTAATCGATTCTAAGAATAGATGTTGATTCATTTAATGGTCGTTGCAGCTCTGCTCTCATGTTTTCTTTCTACTTGATAAAATGAATCCAACATGAAAACAAAGAAATATGAGAGTTATATTTAAAAAAAATAGTGTTACGAGTCTTTAACTTCATATTATTGGTCTCAGATTTCTTGGATTCACATTGATGAAAACACCTGAAAGGTCGACGGTTTGGAGTCTTAGCGAAGGTGGAGTCAGCAGTATCAGTTACAGAGAGAGAGAGGGGGGGTCGGGGGGGTCGGGGGGGGTAAGAATGGTGTTATTGTTAAGTGTTCAGGCTGAAGGTGACATGTCTAAGTGTTCCAGGAAGGAGCTGTGTGTTTCCAGACCAGTGTGTGTGTGTGTGTGTGTGTGTGTGTGAGACAGTCTGAGGAAGAACAGGGAAGCAATTTCCCTGCAGGGATCAATAAGGTTTTTCTAATTCTGAGTCTGAAAACACTGTGTGTGTGTGTGTGTGTGTGTGTGTGTGTGTGTGTGTGTGTGTTGTGTGTTGTGTGTCACGTCGCCTCGTTCCACACGCAGCTTTGCAGGATGAAAGAGCTCTTTGATGGGGACGCTCCACTGAGCATGCTCACAACAGCGGAGGGGGGGCGGGGCATATCTGAGCCCACAGAGAGAGAGAGAGAGAGAGAGAGAGAAAAACAAAGTGGAAGCTAAAAATAAACTTCAACATAATAATTAAGTGTGTGTGTTTGTGTAGGTAGGTGTGTGTGTGTGTGTGTGTGTGTGTGTGTGTGTTTCAGGTTATCAGCTGCACAGGATGAACATAAAAAAAAAAGGAGGAGTTCACTTTAACCACAAACCACTGAGATCACTGGTTTATAACTGTAGTTTAGAGGCTTTTAATCAGTCTTTTAGTGCTTTTTACACCTTATCAATGGAAGGGATTACGGAGGATTTTAACGTCTCGTCTCGTTGGCCGATATTAAACCTTCAACTTTGAGTCCGTTTAGTGAAACGTGTGATCGTCTCTGATGCCGAATGTCCTGATGTTTGTTTTTCTTTCTCTCTTGCAAAAGAGATCTTTATCTAAACCAGAATACCTGATTAACTGAAGGTTATATAAATGTATTTGGGGAACAAAATGATCTTAATCGTACATTTTGCTCGAGGCCGACCGGAGATTAATACGTCTCTGAAAGTGATTTTTATGATTAGTTAATCACAGCTGAAAGCTCAGGCTGGTATTTAACAGATTTAGTGTCACACTCCTGTAACAGTGAAGGACTTATGATGGACAGTTTTTAAATAAAGGATCAATATTAATGCATACGCTGGTGATGATGATGATGATGATGATGATAATGAAGATTATTTACATAGCACTTGTTAAAATCAGCAAGTGCTTTACAAGAGCAAACATTAAAGGAAAGAAAAACAGGATTAAACACTTTAAATCTCCACATATATATATATTAAATTATATAGTAAAAAAAAATAAAAATAAGAAAAAATATGAAAAAATAAACAAAAAACAAGTAGAAATTAAATAATAAAAAAATCTATACAAAAAAATCTAAAAAATCTATCCATGTATGTTTTTTTTCTTTCTCTCTTTAATTATGTTTATTATTATGTCTAATTGTAGCACTTCAATATTTTAACCATGTAAAACACTTTGTAACTTTGTTTTAAAAACTACTGTATAATAAAGTTTATTATTATTATTATTATTAATATATAGCCTTACAGTAAAACTGAGTTTTCCAGAGCGACTAGAATAGAAGAAACAGACATTTTTGGGCAGGTGATGTCATAACAGTGATGATGATGTAACAGGCTGTGACATCACAATGAAAGTGAATCTGAAGTCATCTAATCTAAAATGCTACGTGGTCGTGTTACATATATATTTTGCGTAGAAAGTGTTTACGATGCTGAATTCTTTGTAGGTGTGTGTGAGCTGATGAAATGAACTCAGTGATTCTCTGCAGAGTTATTAGTTAATGACGGATGTCTGTGTAACTGTTGCACTCTGACGCTGTTTCATTAGCAGTACGGTGACACACACACACACACACACACACACACACAGAGACAGTGTGTGTTTTCTTTTCTCAGCACTGAGGAATTTCAGCCATGTTAACACGGCAACTGTAATGAAGAAAAGTTGATTTATATCGACATCGTTCGGTTTCCTGCCAGCCGGCCGACGGCGGAGACGAACTGACAGCTTTATAAATCTTTTTTTCATTCTGACAGTGATGCTGAAAAGGCCGGTTTGAGTCTGTTGATGAGTTCAGAAAAGATGCGTGAAGAGAAAGAGGAAAAAAAAAAAGGAGGGAGGAAGAAGAAGGCATGAGGAGTCTTTATTCAACTGTCAGAGTGTGTGAAGGGAACAGCAGGTCACACACACACACACACACACACACACACACACACACACACGCACACACACACACACGCTTGAATCTTGTGTGTCTTTGCACCTTTAAAACAGTTGATATGAAAATGAGAGTGAGATGAAACTAAAAGATTTGACTCGAGCAGGTGTGAGACGGTTAAAGAAATATGAGTGTGTGTGTGTGTGTGTGAGATCTTATCTCACGTCTCGGTGGTGTTTTGTAATGACCTGCTGTAGGAATGTAAATGTTAAATGGGCTTGGCTGCTGCTTTGTGTGTATGTGTGTTTCTTTGAAGGACGTATTAATGTGTAACTGTTTATTGGGAGCAGCAGAGAGTTTAGTGAGTTGCTGCCTTCAAGAGCTGCAACTACAGATTAGTTGTTTAGTCTATAAAATATCAATTATAGTGTCCCAAAGCACAAGACACGACAACCTAAAATGTCTTGTTTTGTCCCAGATATTCAGTTTACTGTCATGAAGACTAAAGAAACCAGAAAATATTCACATTTAAGAAGCTTTGACTAAAAAATTTTGGCATTTTTCCTTAAAAAAATGACCCAAAACAATTACTCAACCATCCAGAATGTTGCTAGTTAATTTTCTGTCGATCAACTAATCAATAAATTGACTAATTGCAGGTCTAGAGCCCACTGGTGTTGTGTATGTGTGTTAATTTGTGAAGGAATCTTGGTTCAGTTCAGGTTGTTTTTACATTTTTGATAAGGATGCCAATCAGGATGCCAGTTTGTGTTTGAGGCTTATTTTGCTGTCACTGACTTTACAAGATTCGTTAAGTCAGTCAAACTTCCACACTGGAAGGACTTTGGATCTGGATTAAGGTTTGTCTTCACCTGCGCTAATCCCGATCCAAAGTCCCAGACCAAGGTTGATCTCTCTCCTGAGGGATGCACCGTGTGACCCTGAGCCATTCCCGTCCTTATTAACCACATTTAGCTCGCCGGGACGCCGGCGTCAGCTAGTTGGCCCTTTCTCCCTTCCTTGTGCTTTTCGCTTTAATTAGGAAGTCCTCGTGTTTACAGCAGTACGGTGTCTCCAAAAGTTCCTTTTTTTGGAAATCCGCCTGGACCTTTTTCATGAAGGAAACACTGTAGAAGTGTCACACTGTGTGCTGTCAAGGATTCACTGGTGTCGTGTTAACTCTTTACAGATAGCAGGCAGTTATTCAGAGTACTTTATGTCTCACCTCAAGTGTTTCTGACACTTTCATGAGAAGCTTATTTATGTGTACAGTCACTGTGGTTCAAGGAGCTGCAGCCAATTTAATTTGTCATTTTAGATTTTGCTCCAAAAACAGGGCTGGTTGTGTGTTTATGAGACGAGCTGTCAGCTGTTTCTGACCAGTGAAATATAAGCAGTATGTGTTTGCTGCAACCTGAGAGTCTCTGATCTTAATTATGTAAGAAACTTAAGGAATCACATGAACAAACAGCTGATTAATGTGTCTGTGAAATAAAGATAAACCTGAAAACAAGCAGCATTAACAGGAAAATTACAACAAGATAAGTTATTTTGTCAAAATATCAAGGTCAGAACATGAACTGCGTGTTCTTTTTTCACTTCTTTCCGTCATGAGTTACAAATTAAACCGTATTATTCAAGAACATAATTCAAGCGGCATTAAGTTTCCTTCAAAGCGTATTTGCTGTTGCAGCTTATTAAGTATATAAACCTCATTTCTAGGAGACGGTGTTGCATTCAGGGACATTCAGAGACGCTTTAACTGAATCAGTTAACTTGTAGTTTGCATCTGAAGACTTTTGACACTCGACGTGAGGACTCGACCCAAATAACTGCGAGACACTTCTGACTGGGAAATGACGCAGAGTTAACGGGACATATGGGACCAGTCTGATAATCAGTCGGTCAGTGTGTTCAGCAGACGGCTCTCAATAGTCCTCTGTTCCTAATTCTGGCTCCCTTTCTCTGCTGGGAATACACACACACACACACACACACACACACACACAGCGTCTCATTCACACCCAATCATTTAGGTCGACTCTGCTCTCTTATTTCAAACATTACCAGAGAGGTCAGTGTGACAGGCTCAATATTGTGTGCTGTGATTGGTTGAAAGAGTCTGCCAGCGGGGTCACTTAGAGTTTTTTATTTGTGGTAAATGGATTTTATTCGGCATCTTTATTCCTGATTTTAATGCGACGTCCCGTAACTCTCAGTTCTTTCTCTCTTCTACAGTTTGGATCAACATGAAACTTTCCTGTTGAATCATCACAACAAAAGATGAACTCAGACAACTTTATTTATCCTGAAAGGGCAATTCAGTTTAGCAGTGTACCCAGATGATGCATAAGAAAACAAACAAACAAATAAGAGACAGATCTATGCCAGGACACAGGTACTCACAGACATGTAAATAAATGAACAACAAATAGATACATAATAAATAAGTAAAATCCAATAACAAGCCCCAGAATGATTAGTTGAGACAATAAAACTCCACGAGTATGTAAATATTATTCATTCCACATACTGCTATCAAGGTTTAACAGCCTGATGGCAGAAGGAATGAAAGCGGCGTTGTAAAATGACGGCCTGAGGGCGTTAAAATGAAGTCGGAGGACAGGATGTGGTCGGGTTGGGAAACTATTCCCAGTGCTTTTTTGACCACCTGCCTCTCCCACAGAGGAGAACCTGAGTCTCTTTGCTGGATACCAATAATCTTAGAACAGACCTTCACAATGTTGTAGAGGTTTTGATAAATAGTCGAAGCTACACGTCTTTTAAGTTAACTTCGATTCCCAAGATACATTTCAGCAAGAAACATCCAATCACTGAGCTTAAAATTTGATCACGTGGGGAAACTCAACTGGGCCACTTTTGAGAGAATTCGGCAACTCCAGCACCGCGTTTTATGTCCAAAAACGAAGCGTTTTGAACTCATTGGCGCTCTGATTTGTGAAGAGCTTTAACAATTAATCAATTAGTCAATCGACAGAAACTTAATTGGGAACTATTTTAATGATCAAATAATCGTTTTAGGCATTTTTTTTAAGGAAGAATGCTCAACGATCGCTTGTTGCAGCTTCTCCTATGTGAGGGTTTGAAACTTTAAGATAATTAACTGAATATTTTTGGATTTCGGACTGTTGATCAGACAAAACAAGACATGGGAAGGTGTCACTCAGGCTCTAAAACATTTTTTCACCAATTTCTGAGATTTTATAGACAAAACAACTGATAAACTGACAAAATAATTGGCAGATTAATCCATAATAAAAATAATCGTTAGCTGCAGACATAGATTTGCACCTCTGTCTGGCTTCAACAGCAGCTGAGGCTCATGGGTATTGTAGTATTCATAGCCTTCCACCAAAATCACAGAAATTAAATTAATATTAATTAAAACTGGTGGTCAGAATATAAACCTACAGGATCGTCCTTAGTGTCTGTGTTCAGTTAATATCAGAGTTGTTGCTGATTAACTTTCCGATGATCGACTAATCGTTTCAGCTCCGGATCAACACTGCCTGTCTTTATTCAGAGTAGAGAACAAACTGTTTACATTAGACTCTTTACTTCTGCAGTGAGAATATGTAGAAGCAGTTGTTACACACACACACACACACACACACACACACACACACACACACACACACACAGTAAGGGTAATATTTGGAGGCCTCCCTGTTTCTCCTGTGGGAGATCAGGAATGCTTGAATCCTGGAATTGCAAAACTGGAAGTGTGTATTTTGATAAGGTTATATGATCGTGTGTGTGTGTGTGTGTGTGTGTGTGTGTGTGTGTGTTTGGATAATGTCATACGATCCGCCGTGAATGGCTCAGAGTTGGGTTGGATTTGGGGAAACACTACAGACATGGGAGACTGAACAGAGGCCTGTGTGTGTGTGTGTGTGTGTGTGTGTGTGTGTGTGTATATTAGTGGAAACAGATGTCTGATATGTAGGAGTCCACAGTCTTGTTCTCCTCCTCCTCCTCCACTTCTTCTTCTTCTTCTTCTTCTTCTCTCTCTGACACTCATCAGAGGACAGTTGTGACCTGCAGACCAGACGGACTTTAACTAAAGTTTAGATCAAACTAACAGACGCCGTCTAAATTAATCTGTTACACAAATCTGTTTAGCTCTTGACTATCTTAAGTAGGACTAATTTGCCATGAATTGTGGGTACATTTAGATTTTTTTCCCCCCTTTTAGCAGAACATTTTGCCTTCTGGAAGAACAGTCACAAGGACGTTTTACTGTGAAATTCAGCAAAAATCCAGTAGCGTAAAAGACGTTAAGCAGGACGGGTTCACAAGTGTGTCTTAAAACAAACAGTCAGGAGCTCAAATGAACAGTGAAACATGTTTTTCTTGTTGTAATCAGTCCTCCTACTGGGTAAAAATGTATGTAAAAGTTTATGTGAAGCTAATATGAAGCTTCAAATGAGTCAAATCAAGTAGATATCTTTCAACATTACAGTCTTTTTAGAGCCAAAGTCCCTCTTTACTTACTTTGAATATTCAGTGTATGCTGCAGGCTCATTATTAATTAATCTGTTGATTGTTTTTTCAATTAAATTATTAGTTATTTGGTCTATAAAATGTCAGAAAATGGTGAAAAACGTTGATCACAGCTGAGCCCAGGATGACGTCTTCACACGTCTTGTTTTGTCCCGACTAGCCTAAAGATTTACTGTCAAAGAGAAGTAAAGAAACCTGTCGCTCCTTTTTTTATTAGGAAATGACATCATTTCAGTTGGCAGCTTCTGTTTTAGTTTTATTATTTTATTTTGTTTTATTTTGACATGGCGGATGACATGTCATCATTTGTCATAGTTAATCTTGACCTTCTTAACCTTTTTTTTCATTTTCCAGATTTATAGGAAGTGTGTGTGTGTGTGTGTGTGTGTGTGTGTGTGCTTGCCAGCGCATGTTAACACTTACACAGAACCAAGTATTAGTCATTACTGGATGAGGGAGGAAACAGTGAAAGCATAACTAACTGCTCAGAAATGTCCTGAAAATCCCCCACCAACACACACCCACACCCACCCCACACACACACACACACACACACACCACACACACACACATGCCAAACACACACACACACATGCATATGATGAATGTGTTCAGTAGGTGTCAAGCTGCTCTGGATGATAACAAATTAAAGATTTATTCCTGACCTAAATCACATTATCACGCAGTGTTTCTGGACTTTATCTGAGTGTGTGTGTGAGTTAGTGTGTGTGTGTGTGTGTGTGTGAGTTAGTGTGTGTGTGTGGGTGGGTGGGTGTTCAGTCAGCACCCAGGGGAACACAGCTGTGGAGTGATGTCTTTGTGTGTGTGTGTGTTTTTGTTAAAATGTCATTTTTAGTATCTGCTGTCCTCGGGGAGGGTTTTTGTGCCCTGAGTCGAGGCTCTCAGGCAGAGTCCGGCCTCCAGTGACGACCCTGACCTCGACCTTCTTCACCTAATCTATACATGTAAAGAAGCTGATTGGTGGAGCCGGTTTGTTTCGGACGCAGCTGAGGGGAGGATCTCTGCCTGGAGGCTAAATTCAGGGCACAAACATTAATTTTTCAGTTTAAGGGTTGAAAAAGAGATGGTGTCTCTTCTTCTTCTTCTTCTGTCTTTTCAGAAATGTCCAAACTGCTGCTGGTTCATGTGTCTTGGTCTTTTTTGTCTTATTCTTTGTTGCTCTTACTTTTACTCACTTCCTCTCTTGTCCTTTTCTTTCCTCCCTTGTTCCCTTTTCTCCTCGTCTTTCCTTTCCTCTTTCTCTTCTCGTTACTCTCTTGTTCTTTCCTCACCTTTCTTTAGCTTTCCCTGCCTTTCCTCTTTCATTTCATCCCTTGTTCCTATTCGCATTTCATTTCCTTTCCTTTCCTTCTTTCCTTTCCTTCCTTATTCTTATTCTTTCCTTTACTTTCTTCTTCTTCTTTCTCCTTGTTAGTTCTTGTTTCTTCTTCTTCTTGTTTATTTCCTGTCCCTCTCATTTCCTGTTTTTTTTTTTTTACATTATTTCTCCAACTTTTTGGAGGTCTGAAGGAAAACAATGATTATCATTATTATTATTATTATTATTATTATTATTTTATATTTGTGAATTGAGATGTTCCAGTGACGAGCTGAAACGTCCTCATCTAACCTCAGAAACCACACCAGTCCGACCAGCATGTGTTTACATCAGTGCAGTTGTGTCCAGGTGTGTGTGTGTGTCTGTGTGCGTGTGTGTGTGTGTGTGTGTGTCTGTGTGTGTGTGTGTGTGTGTGTGTGTGTGTGTGTGTGTGTGTTGGACCCGTCTCTGAACTTTGTCATGAATTCTTGGCATATCAACGACCTTGACTTCCCATGAGCCGTTACAATTGTTCTTTCTTGTTTGTGTGTGTGTGTGATACATTCTCACAATGATACGAGCAGCGATGAACCTCACATGATGTTGTTCAGGCTGCACATTCCTCCCTATTGTGTAAAAACTGTGTGTGTGTGTGTGTGTGTGAGAGTGTGTTTGTGTGTGTTTGTGTGTGTGTGTGTGTGAGAGAGAGTGTGATTCTCATTTAAAGTGGGTGGAGACATTGATTTTTTTTGGCCCCCATAGAGACAAACAAGGCCACACCCACGTCTGGTTTGTGTGTTTGTGTCAGTGTGTTTCCTCGGGCTCAGGTTAAGGTCACCTCTAATTGTTTGTGTGTGTGTGTGTGTGTGTGTGTGTTACTGACCCACACACTGACTCCCCATCAATACATCACTGTCTCTTCTAGCTCTAATGAAACACACACACACACACACTCTGCTGTGTCCTGTGGATTCAGCACAATCCGTAAAGGCAGAAAAGGTAATTGAAGCCGTTGACATTGAATTCTGCTTCGCTGTGTGTGTGTATGTGTGTGTGTGTGTGTGTGTGTGTGTATTTGTGTAGCTTAGCATTAGCAGGTCAAATCTATATACTTTACTGCTCAATTAACAGTTACTTTAAACTACTTCTGCAGCTTTAATTCACAATTATTTTCACCATTTATTCTAATAAAGCAACTAAAATGATTAATTTGAACTAACCAGAGCCACCATGCAGTCATTAATGTTCACAACAAGCCAAATTGTTACCAGTAATTATCTATTTTAGCTTCTATGATTATGATCAAACTCAGTAACTATTGATCCAGCACCAACACACACACACACACATGCGCACACACACGGGTGTAGTCGGGCAGTTTGTCTATGTGTGTTGGTGTAAACATGTTTTCCTGCTGGGACTAGCATCTGCTTTATTTTTCAGCCCAGGAAAGGGAAGTCCCAACACACACACACACGCATGCATGCACACATGCACACGCACGCACACACACACACGCACGCACGCACACACATACATGCACACATGCACACACACAGACCAAATAGCATGAACTGGACAAACTCCCCTGCGTGCATAAAACAGAGGAGGAAGCATGAAGATGGAGATAAGACACACTGCCCAGACTGGCCCTGCACAACAGATAACACACACACACACACACACATAGATATCAGCCCACCTCAACACATAAGATATTAATAATAATGATAAACCAGAGGCGCTTCACAAAATACAATAACATACAATATATAGAAGCAAAGATAACGAAACAGGGAAATAAAACATTTATAAGATTGACATACATGGAAATGAGAAGGATTTCAAGAAGTGGTCAAAGATAGAGAGATAAACTCTGCGGTTCTCACATCCTCTATATTAAGATTTCACTTATAAATTTCACTGTTACCACAATAAAACAACAGCTGCTTATGTGACAAAATAACAATTTCTCTAAGGTTTATTGCTGAAAATGTGCCGTTTACCTCTCAGACGCTGCACGTGTTCACTCTACAAATGAAACTACAGAATATTTGTCAGTGTTTTTGAGAAGAGTGATTCATTCTTTCTTGACTTTTACAAGAATGATTCATGTGGCTGGTTTCTGGTTTGTCATCTGTGTGGTTGAGGTTTTCGGTTGAGGCTTGAAAACTTAAGTTTCTATATTTCGAGTCAGAGACGAGTCGTGTTGATTTTAAAGCTTCCAGTCTGAAGCTGCTTTGTTTAAAACAGTATCTTGCAAATCATTTGTTTTGTTCTTGGTAAACATAGTTGGCCCTTCCCAGCGTTCCCGGTAAAATCATTTTAGATTTTAAAATAGATTTTAGAAAGTCTGGACAACAAAAAAACACATGAAATGTGATTTTTTTTTTACAAATTGGATCCAAACCGCATGTGGAGGTGGTTTGAAATGCAGATGCGTCTCAGTCCGGACGCTCAAACCATAGACTGTATAAAAATATGGACGTCGTTACCGCGAGGTCACCCGTTGGTTTCTGAAGAGCAGTTTTGAGCCGCTCCGGCCGTCGCCATCTTGGCAGTGCGTGACGCTGCCTAACTCCCGGCCAATCAAAAATGGACAAAGAGGCGGGCCGAATGGCTGAAACAAACCACCTAGCAGCTGGCGGACCTGTCACTCAAAGCAGCCATGTCCTTCATTATGCAGAACTTTACGGCTTAATAACATTTAAACGGGTGAGTTATAACATGGGGGTTTATGGGGAATGACTCACTGTTGGAGCCTCAAGTGGCCATTCAAGGAACTGCAGTTTTTGGCACTTCCGTATTGACTTCATTTTACAGCCCCGGAGGTTACCGCTTGGCTCAAATCAGAAGTGTCTTTTGCATCACTCGCAGTGCGACACAATGAGGATGTTAAACCCAGAGTGATGAAGTGCAGCAGAATCATGCTGCTACTAGCGGAGCAGCATGGACGACCACACAGAGGACAACAGCCTGTGGACAGACGCTGAAAGAAACCGCCTGCTGGCACTTTTGGTGGCGGAGAGGGAAGGGGAGGGAAGGGTAGGGGGGAGGGAAGGGTGGGGGGGGGGCGGCTGATTCGCTTGAAGGAACCTACAGGAACAAGCTTCCGTGTTGGAAAGCCATGTCACTACCAAACATAGTTACTGACGCCTGTGTTGTTACCACAGCAACCAGTGCAGATAGATCGGTGATGTCTGGACACACAAATCTGATCCGATCACTCACAAATAACAGAGCGGACATCTGACTTAAAGATCTGATCTGAGAAACAAATCTGATTCTCCTGCAGTCTGAATGAAGCCAAAGACTGACAGACTCACATCTCTGCTTTTAAAATGTCATCTCCAGAAAAAAAAGTTATTTTTTATAGAGTTGCAGCTTTCATATTTCATCACTGCAGCCAGAAGGAACATATTTGAACTAATGAACCAGCTGATAGAAACATACAGCTCCTCCGTCTCCGTCCGGTCGTGGATGTTTCTTCCTCTCAGACATCATCACGGCCGCCGTCCGCCGTCTCCCAGCAGCTCCAGTTTGATATCAGAAAGTCGCCACAGTGTGTTTGTGCTGCTGAGTGATAAAACTGCTGAAGGCCGGTCGACACTGACGCTATTGTCCCGCAGCGAGCTAACACACACACACACACACACACACACACACACACACACTCTCAAGGTCATGAATTTGTAGGAATGTTTGTTTGCATGTATAAAACAGTCAGTGGTTCTTATCTTATTATTGTGTGTGTGTGTGTGTGTGTGTATGTGTGTGTGTGTGTGCTGCAGTTAGTCCAGTTTCCTTCCAGAGGGCAAACAAAGTTTATGCAGAGATCATGCACTCTCTGACTCTCTCTCTGAGTTTGTGCGGATGTGTGTGTGTGTGTGTGTGTGTGTGTGTGTGTGTGTGTGTGTGTGTGTGTGTGTGTCAGGATGTTCATCTCTGGCTGTTTGAAAGGCTGCAACTAAAGATTATTTTCATTATCGATTCATCTGTCAACTATTATCCTTTTAATATTATATTTATATTCACTATAGTAGTGAAAAATGTCCCTTTATTATTTCACAAAGGCAAAAGTGATTTATTCAGATGACTTATTATTTCTGACTAACAGTCCAAAACAAAGATATTCATCTTCCAGTGATATAAAACAGAGAAATGTTCACATTTTAGAATCTGGAACCAGATGATTTAATGAATCTTTGCTCTGCAGAAGTTAAATATTGTTGAACTGTTGGCTAGAAAAAATATTTTTGACGTGTAGACAAAAGAGCATTTGATTTTTGTGCCTTTTTTTGTTTGGTTTTACTGTGAAAGTATAAATGCAGAAAGACAGAGGAATGTAAAAATATTATGAGAAGAAATGCTGTAAATGAAGACCAGCTCTAGAAAAATGACCAAGTTGGTTTATTTTATTATTATTTATTTCTTTTTCTTTTAATTTTCAGCTTTTGTGTGTTTGTGTGTCTTTGGCTTGCTTTTGACTGTGTGGTTTATGTCATATAAGTCGTATATTGTCTGTTATTAATTATTTTTATCATGAAAATCAACATCAACAGCAGTCTGATTGTATTTTCACGGCAGCATGCGTGAGTGAAAATAAGTTACATTTAGTTTAATACGAGAGGTTTTTTTGCATTTTTTCCTCACATCAGCAGCTCAATAAGAGTCTTTGCTTTATTATCTTCAGACAGATTTACAGAAAACAGAGAAACTGAACATCTGGAATCTTCTTCAAGGGTTTTGTGTCGTCAGCGAGGAGAAGAAAAATGAGGAAACCAGGACATAAAAATGCACATATATTTAGCAGCTTAGTGTGTGTGTGTGTGTGTGTGTGTGTGTGTGTGTGTCACGCCCTCTCCTCCCTCTTGATGTCAGGTTGTGTAACTTCCTCCTGTTGCTGGGTCGCCATGGTAACTGACCCAAAAGTTCAGCCAAGGAAACAGCTCTACCACACTGTTCTCTGTGTGTGTGTGTGTGTGTGTGTGTGTGTGTGTGTGTGTGTGTGTAGAGTAACAATAACTATCAGGCCTGTGGGAAATAAACAATAAGTTGTGTTGCAGGCAGCAGGTGTCTGCTGTCAGACTAGTACAGTTCATCTGCTGTATGTGTGCGTGAATATTTATAACTGTCATTTAGATTTAGTCTGCTTCTTCAGACACAGGAAACCTCCCCGTACACACACACACACACACATACACACACACACACACACACACACACACACACACACACACACACACACACACACATACTTGCTTTCCAGGAACAATGGGATGTAGGAAACACGTACACATCCAGACACACCCGCAGAGATCAGCAGGACTCAAACATGCATCTCGCTCAACGTCCGTTTACTACAGAAGCTTCTTGACTTCATCCACTGAGGAAGAGTGTGAGAGGTTATAGTGGAGTTCACCATGTCGTCTAACCTCTGCTACATTCTGCAATAGATGGATTTTTCATTTACAATCAGTCAAGACAACGTCCTGTTAGCCTTTATATGAACATGTTCAGTATTTAGAAATAAACAAACTTGTTAGAATCCAGTAAAATTCCTGTTTAAAGCTTTTTTTTTAAATTACACGTTACCTTTGACAGACATCTGTTAGCTCTGGCAGCTCACATCACACATATTCCAGTGAGAAACAGCAGCTGTAAAGCAAAAAATAACATTAATATGGACACAAAGTTAGTTCTACAGGTATTATGTCCCAAACCATCAACCAGAAGCTCCCCAACAACAACTAACGTTAGCATGAAAACAATGAAGTAACGTTAGCATTACATTCCTGCTGTTTGACCGCATTCTGGTTCATATTTGTAACGTTAGCATGAAAATAATGAAGGAACGTTAGCGTTACGTTCCTGCTATTTGACCGCATTCTGATTCATATTTGTAACATTAGCATGAAAACAATAAAGTAACGTTAGCATTACATTCCTGCTGTTTGACTGCATTCTGGTTCATATTTGTAACGTTAGCATGAAAACAATGAAGTAAAGTTAGAGTTACGTTCCTGCTGTTTGACTGCGTTCTGGTTCATATTTGTAACGTTAGCATGTATGAAATTCTGGCTGTTTCCTCAAAATACAGCAGACAGTTGACTGTGATTTAAACAGCTTCATTCATAAAAAACAACATGATGCATTTTCCATTTAAAGTCGTCAGAAACACACGTCACTAAAGTATTGATCACTGTCTGACTCATTAAACATTCATCAACATTCATTAAACCTTAAACACATAGTAACAGAGTGAGCTGTCTGACCTTAAAACAAGTTCAGTGTAAATTCATCCACCTCCTTCATAAAATCCAGATCTCTGAAGCTAACGGCTAATTCTGCACTGTGAGCTCACCTGGAGGTCTTCTTGAGATGATGAACATTTTCTATCCATTACTTCCTGCCTCTGCACACATCCCACTGATGCCGTCACTCAGAAACACGTCTATAGCTCTGATTCCTTCACTGACCAACATCTCTCTCTCTCTCTCTCTCTGTCTCTCTGTCTCTCGTCCAGATGAGCGTGAGGCGGTGCAGAAGAAGACCTTTACCAAGTGGGTGAACTCCCACCTGTCCAGAGTTTCCTGTCGGATCACCGACCTCTACATGGACCTGAGAGATGGACGCATGCTCATCAAGCTGCTGGAGGTCCTGTCAGGAGAGAGACTGGTGGGTTCACGTCGCTGTTGGTGCAGCTATACTCTTCTAAGAGTCATATAGACCGAATCACCATGACGTCACACTAACAACAACAGCAGTCACTTCCAGGTAGACAACTGGATGTTGATCTGAATTGTGCAGATTTGTTGTCATTTTCAGCCATAACTGCAACGTTTAAAGATAAATAGTTAAACACGGTGGTCCGATCTATCTGACCTAAATCTACCCAACAACAACATCTCACTGCTGGTCTAACTGGTGGCTGCCTTTGTCATAGTGGGAAGCCACCTTACTGCTGTGTTACCCATTTATACTTACTTATGTTTACTTTTAATTACTTGTACTACTTACTTACTTCTACTTATTTACATGTTTCTTTGTTTACTTCTTTATGTGCTTAAACTGACATCTGTTTTTGCTCTGTGCCATTAAATAGTACGTGACGCAGATGTTTTCTGCCTGGAAGCTGTAAACAAACATTGTCGAGCTGCAGCCTCACATCTGTACAGCAGGTTGTAGTTCTTCTCCAAAGCTGCAACAATTAATCGATTAACAGAAAATCAACCGGCTACTACTTTGATCATTGTTTTAGTACTTTTTTTAAAGCATAAATGCCAAATATTTGCTGGTTGCAGCTTCTCAAATGTGATGATTTGAAGCTTTTCTGTGTCGTTCGTGTCTGTTGATCAGTCGAAACAAGACATTTGAAGACATCACGTTGAACTACATGAATTATAATCAGCATTTATTAATTTTCTGAGATTTTATAGACAAAAGTCTTCTCCAGAGTCAGGCTTCAGTTATGTCTCGGATGTGTTTAGCTTAGCTTAGCATAAAGGCTGGAAGCAGGCGGGAAACTGCTAGCATAGCATCATCAAAAGTGGAAAAAAAAAACATCTTACAACAACTCCAGCGTTGTCTGATTTACATGTTGCCACAGTGACAACACAAACACAAACACAACACCAGGCCAGTTCAATCAGACTGACACCAGCAACACCAGCAGAGTGATTCAGTCCAAACTGTGGGAATAATAAAACATCACAACACAAAGCAGCAGAGCAGCTTTTCATGTTTTAATACTCGCTCAGTCACAGCTGTAGGGTGTCTCCGCTCTCACGCTCCTCTTATCTGTTTGTTCAGTGTTATCTGGATATGAAACGCCGCTGTTACGCCTCCGTCAATCATTAAACTATTCAACACCACACCTCCTCCTTTCAACACGACTGTTCAACCACCAAATCTGTTCAAAAACTGACCGAAATCATCAAGACAAGAGGTCGTTCTTTGGCTTTTTATCCTGAATTTGGAGAAAGAAAAGAGAGATGGCAACCAGAAACGACGTTATTTAATTTATTAAATGATTTATTATTTAAAGGTAGTGTCTGCACACAGATTTCATGTCCTGCTGAGTAACGAAAGGTGCTGATGATGGACTGGTTACCTCACATCCATGGTCTGGAACCAGTCTGCAGGTCGGGAACTGCTGGTTTAGATATTTTTTTTTTTTTAAAAAACAAACAGATTTAATTATAAGCAGCTGGAGATACAACAGGAGCAGATTGTCAGCAGTTAAATCAGTTTTACTCGTCTGCTCCCATTTGTTCAATGTGTTTTATGGATGAAAATGTTTTATGAATCAAACTGAAGCTGCAGTCGTCCTGTAATCAATAATAATATTCATGATTGAGTCTTTCAGTAGATGCAGTTAAAAATAACTCATTAATATCTGTTAAAAACTCACTGAGTTAGTTAGTAGGTGTGTGTTTCAGCGTCCGTTCGAGGTTGGATATAGTTACTGACAGTTTGCCGTCACCATGGCGACAGGAATACATTACTGTTGGACTCGCTGCCCTCCGTTTCTCTCGGTCTTCCTACTGTATCGCACCTCTTGCTGTTTTACTGAAAAGCATTTAAACTCACTCAGACCGTCCCAGTTCCCCCCTCCCCCCCTCCACCCCCGCCTTGTGACTTCCAGTGGTACGAGCCAAACTCCCCTCTTCTTCTTCTTCTTCTTCTTCTTCTTCTTCTTCTTCTCTTCTTCTTCTTCTTCTTCTGTCTCTTTCCTTTTTTTTTTCTTTCTTCTTCTGGCTGAACTCTCTCTCCCTCCACTAAGCTGTCATCCGGCCTTTTCACAAGTTGTCAAACACACGCAGAGAGAAAACACAGCAGCACTCTGTCAGACAGGAAATAACTTTTTTTTTATTATTATTATTCTTATTATTATTCTTTTATCGTTTCTTATTTAATTGTATTTTCTTTTTCGCAGCTTGGTGTTTAGTTTGTTTTCGGTGCCAGTCACGGTAGGGAATGTGTGGCATTTTGGATGTTCAGGGAGGAGGAAGTGAGCAGAGGAGAGGAAGAGTGGGTGGAGATGAAGAAGGAAAAATGAAGACAAAATGGAAAAAAAAAAAAAAAAAGGGGGGGGGGGCTTGAAATAAAATAAAGGAGAGAAGCAGAGTGATGGTGAAGTGGTGAGCAGAATGGCTGGAGGGACTCAGAGTGGGAGACGGTGTGGGGGTGTTAAGAGTTGTGAAAGGAGTCATTGAGTAACTTTCAGGGTTTAAATGGAGCCAAAACGCCTCCGGACGCAGCAGAAGAATCTGAGAGCGAGCGGCTGTTTCTACTCTGCACAGTTTACAGGAGAACTGCCATTTATTATGACTCTGAACCCCAGTCTCTATCGGTTATGATAATGTCATATCCACCTTTTCATCACTGACTCTGTATGTTGAAGCTTAAAGCTTAAAGCAGCAGTATGTGAGTCCGTCTCTCAGTACTTTCCTCCTTTTTTTTATCAGTTTTGGGAAGGGCCGCTCCCCATAAAAGTCGCCGTATCACTCGATAAGCTTCTCGCCTCGTCGACTCGCATTTTGTCATTTTGTCATATCGCTGCCCCGCATCATTACACACAGTAACATAGCGTGACATGGTGACAGGCTGCAGACTTTTTTTTTTTTTTTTTTTTTTTTTTTTTTTAACAGATTCTTGTCTCTGAATGACCTAAAAACATATAACTGTGATGGAAACAGAGAGGTACCATAGAAACAGAGGACGGTGCAACGCAGAGTGACTGTTTCCTGCTCTCAGCTCTCACAGCGAGGTTGGATCGTGTGTGTGATCGACTGTCAGCAGCCGATCAGCAGAGACACTCCGTGCTGCTGCACTCGGACGTTATAACTGAACTAATACAAAGACGCACACACGGAGGCATGAATATTTCTCATTGGAGGCTGAATTGAGGAAAGAAATTAATGTTGTTTTAGTGTGTAGACCTGTAAGAACAAAATATATGTAACAAGATAAACACAGATACATTTACTATAGATTAGATTAGAATACAGGTCCTAGATCCTAGATGACTAAAAAACACAAGGTAGCACAAGACATCTACTGCTACTGTCATAATTGTTTCTGGTGCCACAAATAACAAATTCGGGATGCAGGGAAAGCGAGGGATTTATTCTCTAGAAGCAACTGCTGTAACTGATTATAACAATCAAATAAAAAGTATAGAAAAACAAGAGTTGCTGGAGTTTTGACCAGTTCAGGCAGCAGTGTCAGAGATAACCAGGCGGGTGTGAAGGATGCTGCTCATCACGCATGGAAGAAGGGGCATTGGAGCACTTAAAGACCAAATCTACAGTCCTCCTTCTGTGCAAACATGTATTTAAAACTTTATCTGAAGCTAATAGAGTCAAATCAAGTAGATATCTTTCAACGTTACAGTCTTTTTAGTGCCAAAGTCCCTCTTTTTGTTACTATACTTCCACCTGCAGCTCAACAGGGAAACACTGTCCGAGGAAACACAAAGAGGGAATTTGATGCTAAAAAGACTGTAAATGTGTCAGATATCCACTTGATATGACTAACTCAGACTGATGAAGCTGAATATAAACTTCACAGAGACTTTTAAATGACTGTGTGGACACACTGTGGATTTTGGCCTCCATCACTTTACATCACAGCGAGGAAAACCTCTTTCACTGTTCATAAAAGTGTGAACTTGTCCTTTTTTAAAGGTGCAGTTTGTAGAATTTAGTGGCATCTAATGGAACAGACTTGGTTATAAATGGAATATATTAATCATAAGTATGTTTTAATTAGTGTATAATCACCTGAAAATAAGAATTATTGTGTTTTCATTACCTTAGAATGAGCCCTTTATATCTACACGGGGAGCAGCTCCTCCTCCATGGTGTCCGCCATGTTTCTACGGTAGCCTAGAATGGACAAACCAAACACTGGCTCTAGAGAGGGCCTTTTGTGTTCGTGTTTCGTGCTCACTGCTAGATGCCACTTAAATCCTACACACTTATCCTCTAAATCAAAAACTGGAAAGCCTCCCAACTCTGGTGCATAAGAGTCAAGGTTCAGACCAGCGAGAGACGGTCTGATGGTGGAAAGTCCCGGTTCTGATCAGCAGCAAACTGCAGCTGGAGGTGAAATAATTTTTTTTGTTTGGTTTTTTTTATGGCTTTAAGTGGCTGCTGAAGACTGAATCTCTGTGCGGTTTATTGGATTTCAGCCACGAGAGCAGACAACAGTCCAAAATATCTGTGGTTTAAATCTGAATGTGAATCACTAGAGTGACTCTTAGCCGGGTGGTGTTTATGTGTCTGTGTGAGGAAAAGCAAAGACAGCAGTGTTATTGTTGGACGGCGTTCCCGGTCGTAGTGCGGACGGCCTGCAGGATGTAACATCACTTGCTCTGACAGCTCGCATTTATTTTATTTTAGTTATTTACTATTGTTGTATTTCATCACATTTATATTCCAAGATTGTTCCGCGTTTAAACATAATCATCATAAAAATGTCAGCATCGTCCAAAGAACTCGTTTTCAACACTCTCTCTCGCTCTCGCTCTCTCTCTCGCTCTCTCGCTCTCTCTCTCGCTCTCTCACGGCATCTCTTTCATCGGACCTTTCTGGAAAAAAATGAAGCGTGTTCCTGGAGTTTTTATTTTCCATATTCTTGGATAAAATAGCAGCGACTACAGCAGCTGATCTCAGAGGATGAAACCTTTTTTGTGATGTGAGCACAAAAAACTGCAGCTGCTCGGCCCCTTTAATCCCAGATGCTAACGAATCTCTTATAATTATTATTCTCACTGCTTCTTCTGAGCAAATATCAGCAGAAAACATTCAAATAGCAGCTTCTCATTTGTAGCCGAGCGTCACCGTCTCTGGTTAAAAATGACCGACATGAGCCGCAGCAGATTAGATCAGCTGTAATTAATTAATTAATTAATTAATTAATGTAATTCTTTTATGGGAGAAAAGACACATCAGTCTCAATCAGAGTGGAGACTCTTCGATCAGCTGATCACCTCCACTAGTTAAACTTTGATTTGTTACGATTAATCGCTGCAGCTAAAGTTATTTTAGCTGTTTTGTTATTGCAAATGTCAAAAGATAAACCTAATAACATTCAGATTTAATAAAATGCTATCAGATCCCTAATTTCCACATATTCAGCAAGATTTCCATCAACCCTTTCATGCATGAATTATTAAATCACAGTGTAATGTTGGTACCACAATGTTTATTTTTACTCTGAAACAAGTGAAAGTGAAAAAATATATTGAATTTTGAAATGTGTCCACTGTAGCAGACACCATGCATCAATGGAGTAAAAAGTGATTTATGGAAATCAATATAGGCTATATATATATAATTTTATCACTAAGAGCAAATAGTATGAATACACATAAGAACATTAGATAACAACAACAACAGAGAGGATATTTGAAAAACAGCAGACAGAATGTACCGTTTGTTGCATGACGTCTGCTGGAGCTGACAGATGTATTTTCAGTCACAGAAAATAATGTACAAGAAAAATATTATTAAAAACTTGATAAAAGTATTTCAAACATCTTATTTAGTTTGAAAAATATACTTTTTACCTGTTTTTTTTTCTCTGAGAATAAAAATATTTAACAGATATTCCTGAGCTACTCGGTGCATTTCCTCCATCCTCCGCCATGTTGAATTTATGATTCAATATAACAAAATCACAGAAAGAGTCAAATATGATATTCAGATGGATTGTAGACGACACTTTGGGGGTTCAACACCTGGTAGTTGGGACATGATGCTACAACTTAAATGGTTCAAGATGGCTTCCACTGTAGTGGACGCCATGCATGAAAGGGTTAAATTAGCAGGTAATAATCATCATCATCCCCAAAGGATGAATCCTAATGACTCTAATGATCCTTCGTGGCCAAATTTACCTTTTTATCTCCACTTTTTTCACTAATATCTGTGTAATTGACTCATTTTCTAACTAAAGTTGAATCCCTCCCTGCCTTCATGTTTTATCATCACTGTCACCTCCGGTCGTGTTTCTGTTTGTTTGTTTGTTTGTTTGTTGTGTAACTGCTGAGCTGTCAGACATCTGTCCCATATCAAAAAATAAATAAATAAATAAATAAATAAAACATGAAGCTGTGCAGTAAAGTAGGTTATCACAGAGTTAAACCATCCTGACAATCCCTCCATCATAACAGGATCTCACTGCTCTTTCATTCAGTCTCTGCCTGCTCACACTTCCTGTCTGTTTTCACACCGGCAGCAACGAAACTACATCACACGAACGTTTTCTGTCTGTATTTGTTTTCAGACACCTTTGAAAAGCTTTACTCATTTTTAAAAAAATATAATAAAACAAACAGAAACAGAACAACATTTCTCCCGGATGAGATAAAGTGAATAAAGGAAGAATTTCTTGAAGGACACAAGTGAAGAAACACCACTAATCACCAGTAACTTTAAAAGTACTGTAGAATTACAACAACATAGGACCTTGTACAGAAATATAACATTTATACATCGTAATATAATCTCTAAGGTTGCAGCTAACAGTTATTTTCATCATCTGTTAATCTGCTGATTGTTTTCTTTGTTAATAATTTTATAGTTATATGTTCCACCATCTAGTTTTGTCTGATTAACAGTAATAAACACTAAAGTTATTCAGTTCACTATCATATATAACAAAGAAAAGCATTAACTCGCCATATTTCACATCACACTTTGCTTCCAAACAGGAAATGTTTGTATTAACGGGAGTTTGGAAGGTTTGTTTGTAGAAATTTCTGTCTTGGGGATTTTTTTTGTTTTTTTTTCGTGTTTTCACTTTTTTTTGGCGACGCTGAAGTTGTTTCTGGATCAGTTTTAAGTATTCATGGTTGTTTTTATTGTTTTTGGATGTTCATATTTAGAAAATCCTTTGAGAATATGATTTAACGCGCAGTAATAAAACATCTATGAAAACATAAAGCCGTCAGCTGTCTTCTTCTTCTGCATGTTTATATATCGCAGCACGAAGCGGTTCGTGGTTTCTGGCTGTAAATAAATCAAGATCTTTGTTTATTTTGGGTTTTTTTTTCGTTCGTTTCAGCCCAAACCCACGAAGGGTCGGATGAGGATCCACTGTCTGGAGAACGTCGACAAGGCTCTGCAGTTCCTGAAGGAGCAGAGGGTCCACCTGGAGAACATGGGCTCCCACGACATCGTAGACGGAAACCACCGCCTCACCCTGGGCCTCATCTGGACCATCATCCTCCGCTTCCAGGTAAGGGTCACACGCGCGAGTTTGCATCCCGAGATGAGGTCACTCACATCAGCTGGAGTCTGAATAACCACACTGGTCATCCTCCATTTTCAGGTGACAAGGCGTTGTGCAATTTTGCATCCCACAATATGAGACAAATGCAGTTAGTCTGATCTTTAATGGGTCTCATTATATTCTCAAAGGGAATAAAACCCACTGCACTATTTTGCATCGTTAAATCATAGGACAGAATCAGCCTAATCAAATGTTAAGGAGTTATATTGCTATTTTGTATCCCTGCATAAATAATATACACATAGTTAGCAAGTTGAAGTAGTGCATGCTACTTATGTTTGGGCCTCCTCTCGGCCATATCCATCACCTTTAGGTTATGGAATTGCTATTACTATTTTGCATCCCGGTCTCGTTATTCTTTAATAACATAATTGCTCTTGTGGGTTTTGCCTGAGCCATCATCTGATCATAGAGTGAATTAGTTACTGTTCTATTTTGCATCCCACAAAAACCAGACTGTCAGATATTCCCAAATTAGGGGACTGAACTTGATATTATTGGCCTCATCTGGATCATTATGCTCTGCTTCTTTAGTTTCTGTTGTATTTTGCATCCCAAAATGGTTGTAATGAGTACAGTGTATCTGGATCATTATACCTATTTTGCATCCCCAAATTTGTTAAATGAGTTTAGCTTGGTTCTTAGATTCTGAGAAGAGCTGGGCTCCATTCTGAGTTAATGGGTTAAAGTACTACTTTGCATCCCAAAATGAATAAAACACACATACACACAGCATATTTGAATCAGAAGAGTAAGTTATTCATGTTAAGCAGGGCATCATATGAGGTCTCTACTACACACCTAGTTAATGAATGAAAAGGGATGCAAAGTAGTACAAATATAATCAGTGTGAAGTAGTGAAACCGTTGAACCATCAGTCTCTCCTCCCAGCTAGTTATTTATTTTATTAAGAACACTTTTCAATATAAATTAATACAAAAGTAAAACTTCTAAAACTACTGTAAAGTCGAATCAAGTTCCTAATAAACTGACATTTAACAGCAAGATATTAATCAAAAAATTAATTGAAACATCCTTAATGTTCTTAATCAAAAGATAAAACGCTACATTATTTCTGCAGATATGAAAGTGTAGTTAGATATTAAATCCTTCATAATCCTAAAATGTGACTTTCTTGAATCATTAATCATTTACTGAAAGATTAAAAGTTAAATCACTTCATATTTTACTGTATTTTCTGGGATTTTCTATTTATTTTAAGGTGTCAAACTGCAGTTTCACTTCATCATGGTCCCAAATATTCAGAAACATTGATTTTTATTGAATAAAGTCCCGTTAAATGACTGAAATCACACATCAGTATGTTGTTCTGGATGTTGATTGGGTGGTGTGTCACTTGGGCGATGATGTCATCATTAAGGACAGCGAGCAGTTGTGGAAAACGGTGAAAAGGGATTTAGCTTTTATAAGCCGTGAGGATTAAAAAACAGTTTTAAATCCTGCGGCGGAAGAAGGAGGGTGAAATGGAGCAGAGAGCAGATTGACAGCAGCGACAGAGTGTGTGTGTGTGTGTGTGTGTGTGTGTGTGTGTGTGTGTGTGTGTGTGTGTGTGTGTGTGTGTGTGTGTTGATGTTGATGTTGATGGTTTATAGTTCAGATGTGGCTTCGTGCTTCTGTTAGACTGAAATTGACGGATGTCAATCAATGAAGGTAAGATGTTTCTCTTCTTTGCTTTTGTGTTTTGTCTCATGAGGATGATGATGATGATGATGATGATGATGATTATATAGTTTTACGGAGAGAGAGAAAAGACTTGTGTGGAAAATTTCCTGAAAGTGTGAACCTTTTTATAAATTAAGGACCATTTAGAAAGTGGGGAAGTGACGGCATTTTTTCAAAATAAGACTTTTTTTGAAAAGTGACGACATTTTTGCAAAGTAAGGATGTTTTTTTGATGGGTTCGACATTTTTAGAAAGTGTAGAAATTGTTAAAAAATGATGAGATCTTTGCTAAGGGTTGAGGTTTTGGTTTTCATCTTATTTCTAGAGTCGGGTTAAGGTTTTGGGGGGTTTGGGAAGTGCAGACGTGTGTGTTTGGGGACGTTTTTGTTGGTTGTGACTTTCTTCAGCGGGCTGCTTGAAGACTTGGATTTATGTTTAGGATTAAAGTTAAAATGAGGTTTAGACTGATGTGAGGAAGAGGATGAAGGTCAGACATGTAGCTGAGGATGGTGGTTCTCACTCTGGATGGATTACACATGTATGTATGCGTGCAGTTTGAACATGTGAGTGTGTGTGATGATGATGATGATGATAATGTGTTTTATCATCTAGCGTGTCTTATTATGGATTTAAATACAGTCCGGTGTTCATGTTCACTTTGATCTGCATTAAAGGGCCTGATGCTGCGTTTAGGTGCTGTGGGCAAAACAACAATTTGGGAAATTTTTCAGTTACTGAATTTTCTTTGTTTCTTTGAAGGTTTCTTTGTTACTCCGAAGCTTAATCTCTGTTTTTTATTATTTATTTTAAGGACAGATCATGTTCATTTAAATCAATTTAAAAATATTAAAAACAAACTGAACATTCAGTCAATACTTTAGTGCAACTTTTAGAGCTGCAGGTGTGACGTGATATCTTTCTTCTTCTTGTTAATTCTTTTATTCTTTACTTCCTTCTTAGTGATCACATCAAAATCATGGTATTATGACATATTTTCTTGTTGTTACTAGATATACAGTATATATATATATATACATGAAGTGATGTGTTAAAAAGAAATGTTTGTTAGAAAAACAGAATGATGGTGTCTTTAGAAAACGAGAAAATATTTTAAAATAGCATGAAAAATATATTGTTATACAATAAAAAAAGATTTCATTAAAACAAGAAAGATTTCTCATTATAACAAGATATATTTCATGTTATTATGACATATTTTCTTATTATTAATAGATACATATATAAGGGAGCGTGTTGTTATAACAAGAAATGTTTCTACCAAACTGAATAATTTGGGATGTTTTAATATTATTATTAAAATATTTAAAAAATAACATGAAAAGCATCTTTTTAAAACAAGAAAAGTTTCTTCTTATAACAAGAAACTGAGCACTTTTTTTTTTTTTTGTTATTGCAGCTGTTAGTTTGTATGTTTATGTTTAATAAATGTGTCTGCAGTTCGTGTTGCGTAACTTCATAGTGCAGCATAAATGCATCAATAAAGATGTGAAGGAGTTCAGATCTCAGTGTGATCTGTGATGAGAGACAGTCAGACACACACACACAGTCCATCACGTCTAACATCCGTCTGTCTGTCTGTGCGTCTCAGATCCAGGACATCAGTGTGGAGACGGAGGACAACAAGGAGAAGAAGTCGGCTAAAGATGCTCTGCTGCTCTGGTGTCAGATGAAGACCGCAGGGTGAGATTCTACAGATCACTTTAAAAATACTTTCTTTTCATCAAGAGATAAGCTATCGTTCCTCTGTCTACAAAGTTCAGACTACATTTCCCATCAGCCCTGTTGTTCCCCTTCTAAACCCAATAAAACGCTCAGTGATGGTCCCGTTAGTTTCATAATGCTGACATCAATAAATTAATGTGATGTGATGTAAAAAATGATGATTGTGCACATTTTTAAATGGTGTTTTCAGTAGTTTTTGTTTTCTGTCCTGGTTTCCTCTTCCGGTCCAGATATCCAAACGTTAACATCCACAACTTCACCACCAGCTGGAGAGACGGGATGGCCTTCAACGCTCTCATCCACAAACACAGGTAGGAACTCATCACACAGTCAGACAGCACGTTCATCCACAAACACAGGTAGGAACTCATCACACAGTCACACAGCACGTTCATCCACAGACACAGGTAGGAACCAAGCGGCAACCTCCGGGGCTGTAAAATGAAGCCAATGTGGAAGTGCCAAAACCTGCAGTTCCTTGAACGACCACTTGAGGCTCCAGTGAGTCAATCCCCATAGACCTCCATGTTAAAATGTCCAACTTTACAGCAGAATAAACATGTTTACAGCCTGGTACAAACAACAGTTTTGGTCTCTGTAGCTAATTTCCTCTTTCATGACAACTGTACGGGGGATGAATGTTTTTATAACTCACCCGTTTAAGTTTTATTAAGCCGTAAAGTTCTGCATAATGAAGGACATGGCTGCTTTGAGTGACAGGTCCGCCAGCCGCTAGGTGGCTTGTTTCAGCCATTCGGCCCGCCTCTTTACCCATTTTTGATTGGCTGGGAGTTAGGCAGAGTCACGCACTGCCAAGATGGCGACGGCCGGAGCGGCTCGCTTTGAGCTTCAAAACCGCTCTTCAGAAACCAACGAGTGACGTCACGGTAACTACGTCCATATTTTTATACAGTCTATGGGAGGAACTCAAACTGTAAAAACCTCATCACACAGCACATATATCAATATTTATATTTTTAGTCAATAGATTTCTAATTTTTCATCATAGACACATAAAACTAACTTTATTTTCATTGAGAACCTCCAGTAGCTCCAGAGCTATCATGAGTTTTTTTGTTAATAACTTTTATCGTAGAAACGTCAGACCAATTTTATTTCTTTCTTTCTTTTTTCTTTTACATATGTAAAGAAAATGTTGTATTGTTGTCGTCAGTTGTCAGCAGCTGAACACACAGATACACAGTATTTATCAGGGTCTCTGTGTGTTTGGAGGGAAATTCATTCACATATGAAACATGATTCTCATCGTCTAAACCACTGAATCATTTCACAGATTCCATAAATCTACTCTAGCATGTCGTTAGTTAATGATGTTATTTTGGTGGAACTGAAGGGTTATCTAGAGTTTTATCTTCAATAAAAGGAGGCGTTTAGTTACATATTTGGATTTAATAACAATAATTATAAGAATGATGTTTTTCCACCTAGATGAAGATCCTGTGAGGCTGAAACCAGTCGGACTTTTAACTAACATGCTCGACAAAATAAAGGCTTTTAATATAACTTCCTGAGTGCCTGAGAAGTGTTTTTCTTTTCATTTACAAACTTTATAATTAGCTTTGGAGGACTGAAGGCTGAATAGCTCAGACGCCGTCACCCAGAGACGAACGTTAACGGAGCGTTTGAGCCAAACGTTCTCTGTTTTTCTTGTCTACCAACAAAAATTAAGCCATATTTACAGTATAATCACAAAAAATGGAATATAAAGTAGCTTTACAGAGAAGCTTTCCCATCAGTTTGGATGACATTTCGTCGGTCGTCACGCTCGCTGTGTGTTTCCTGCTGCAGACAGTCTTTTCTTTTCTTCAGTGACTCCAGAGAGTCTCAGCTGACCGGTCAGCAGACTGTTTCCTGAAAATCCTCTGACATTAAGACTCAAAAACATTTCTTCATACGACTAAATAAAGCCCATATTCAGAGCAGTCATGCAGCAGACAGGCAGAAAATTCATTCATGTAGAACAACACTCATCATTTGGGGTTTTAACTGTAACCTTTACTTGACTCGTATTTATACGTATTAGTCTCATATTATTCATCCAACTCCCTTATTCAAAGCTTTTAATCTTAAACCACCGTTACAAGCAACCAGCAGCCAGGAGGTCAAAGGTCATTGCTCACAGCAGCCTAATAAAACATTAAAAAACAAACACGGTGGTCATTTTATGAGCTGATTCTAGGATTTTTAGATTGATTTGACAAGTTTTTAAACAACAAAAGTAATGCAACCCTGAATTCAACCTCTGTTTGTTTGTTTGTTTGTTTGTTTGTTTGTTTGTTTTTTTTACTTCCTCTCTTCAGACCAGACCTGATCGACTTTGATAAGCTGAAGAAATCAAACGCCCACTACAACCTGCAGAATGCCTTCAACCTGGCCGAGCAACACCTCGGTCTCACCAAGCTGCTGGACCCCGAAGGTGAGAGACCACACACACACACACACACACGAACACACACACGCACACACACATACACACACACACACGCACACGCACGCACACACACACACACACACACACACACACACACACACACACACACACACACACACACGATTTTATTCTGTCTGAGGCGAAAGTTGACCAGAAAGGTGTGAGACTCATCAAAGCTTTGGAGACCAAATTTGCACAACTTGACTGCTGCTACGACCCACAACTACAAACCAACCAATCAGAATACGACATGAGATGACGCAGAATGCACCGGCCGATGTGATGTTTCATAAGTGCAGTTTTTTTTAAATAAAGTTTAGGTTGAAAACTCACTCGTTCTCCTTCATTTATCCACAACACACACCAACCAAGACGACAGAAGTGAAGCTGCGGATGGATGACGAGCTCTTAAATGTTTTGTCTCTATTTACATCGCAGCGCTACGATTCACCAAACAGTCTCACAAGATTTTATTAGAGTCGTCTGGCTCAGCAATAAACTTCATACCACACACGGTGGAGGAGTTTCTCTGCGTAACAGTTTGTTTACGATGTCGCCTCAGAGATCAGGAAATCTGTTTAATATCCTAGAATTTCTAAAGCATGTCTTCAGTTTTATAGTTTATTCCCTTCACTTTTATCATGTATTATCTTTATGTCCTGCGTGTGTGCAGACATCAGCGTGGACCACCCTGATGAGAAGTCCATCATCACCTACGTGGTGACCTACTACCACTACTTCTCCAAGATGAAGGCGCTGAAGGTGGAAGGGAAGAGAATCGGCAAGGTGACCAGCTGACACCCTCACATATATATATATATATCTCCACACATTAAAGGAGCCCCGCTGATGTGTATCTGGTGTTGTCTTCCAGGTTCTGGACAACGCCATCGAGACAGAGAAGATGATCGAGAAGTACGAGTCTCTGGCCTCAGACCTGCTGGAGTGGATCGAACAGACCATCATCATCCTCAACAACAGGAAGTTCGCAAACTCTCTGGTGGGAGTCCAGCAGCAGCTGCAGGCCTTCAACACCTACCGCACCGTGGAGAAACCACCAAAGTCAGTTTAACTTATCACTGATTTAAAAACAGTAGCAGACAGGAAGTGTCATGAGAGTCACTGGAGAACATAAAGAGAAGCAGGTGGAAACTGCTTTAAGATTACAGATTAACAAGTTGTATCTGATTGTAAAGTCAATGTCCATGAACAGTACTCCTTTTCAGGGGAACATAATTCCTTCAGCGCTACAGGATGAAAACTGCCGTCACACATGTAAGAATGTGTTGTAAAATGTTGTCATGGTTAAAAAATGTCCATAAAAGTAATAATAATAGTTGCAGCAATAAAAAAAGAAAACAACAGGAACGGTGCCGTTTTTGCAGCGTAGCATAAAGTCGGCTGCTGTAGTAAGTGTGTGTGTGAGACAGGAAGCTGTTAGACAGGCTTGTGGTTCTGGCCTGCTGAACGCTGCTGAACCTTTGTGCCAGATGGCAGCGGGTTGAACAGTTTATTGGAGGGTGAAAGGAGTCTTTGATGATGTTGATGGTCCTGCTGCTGCAGCGTTTTTTTTTTTGTTTTTTTTTTAGTAAATGTCCTGAATGGAAAGCAGAGGGCACGCAGTGATCTTTTCTGCTGTCCTTCCCTCCTCCGTTGGCGCTCCACTCGAACGCCCGTTTGTTTAATCCGAACACAAACGGAAATGTAAAAAAACAACCATGAGTTATGTGCTGGAACAGTGTATCCATCCGCCCCGGTGCTTCTGTGCAGTAAATCTCGTTATAGAGCTCAGGTTGCCAGATTTTGGTCTTGATTTCTTTTTTTTGGTCTTTACAAACACAGTCGTACCAAACCCGACAACCTCACCCTGATAACAAGACTTCAGGAAGCTGCACACAGTCAACTAGAATAAGAAAGAGTTCCCGGTCACTGCACAGAACTGTTGTTCAACAAGAAATAGTTCCATCGCTGCAACTTACAGCAGACACACAGAGACTGAACATAATGTATTTGTTTAAATGATCTCCTCAATATCACTGAACATAGAAACATGACCATCAGTTAAACACGATACCCGTGAGCCTCGGCCACCGTTGCTATGGAGATGAAGCCAATCAGAGCAGGATGAATTCAAACAAAACGTGGCGCTACAGTAACTGAATTCACTCAAAAGTCTCAAACTGATTGACTCTGTAGGTTTTCTCAACACTGGAATCTTTAGCTGCTGCTCGCCGTTAGATGTGCACGTGATTGGCCACTTGTACCTTCAGCCTTTTATTAAAGAACCAGATATTTTCTAACACAGTTGTTCATCTTTTGTACTGATGATTCATGTTGAGAGAGAACTGTGAGTCTGTGGGGAAAAATTAATGGGATTTTTACTGCGAGAACCAGTGTGGCTGAAATATATAAAACTCTATAGAAGAAAATAAAAGTGAAAATGGAGCACACAGACCAACAGAGGCTTCTGGAGAAATTCAGTTAGCCAACAAATAAAAGTGTCTTAATTTGACTCTTAAAGTCTCAGCAGAGGAGGAGGATGGTATCCGACTACATCCTGGATGTGTGGACAGACGGGAGGCTTTGGTCAGAAGATCTCAGGTGTCTGACAGGATGATAAAGGGACTCGAGTTGTGTGAAATAAGAAAAGATGAAACACTTTGTAGACAAACATCAGGATTTTCAGGCATTTCAGCAGTTTAAAGGTTCAGAGAGTTGATCTGAGTTTAGAGACGATGTGGAGATGAAGGAAACTTCAAAAATGAAGAAAACTATCAATTAATTATCAAAATAGCTGCTTACACACCTGTTAATTCTCTAATTGTGTGTGTGTGTGTGTGTGTGTGTGCGCGCGTGTGTGTGTGTGTGCAGGTTCACAGAGAAAGGAAACCTGGAGGTTCTTCTGTTCACCATTCAGAGTAAGATGAGAGCAAACAACCAGAAGGTTTACACTCCTCGAGAAGGAAAACTCATCTCTGACATCAACAAGGTAAACACACCTGCTGTGATGTCATCAGTCCCTTTATATAAATCCTCCTGTAGGTGTGTGTGTGTGTGTGTGTGTGTGTGTGTGTGTGTGTTCAGTGTTTTTATGATCATTTCAACATTTCAGGTGGATTTATAAAAGGGTGACATGAGTCATTCCCTTGATATTTTAGCTTTAGTTTTATTTATTTGCACAAGTTCAAATCAAACAAAGGAAATAAACTATTTAAATAATATGAATCAGTTTTCACAAACAATAAAAGTGCAACGATCTCTTCATCCTCATGAAGTGATTATTGATGTAAATTTTGGGTGAGGTTGAGTTAATCATCATCAACATTTTATCCATCATGTCTGTAGTTGCGGTTGTCCTGATATATTGTGTGTGTGTGTGTGTGTGTGTGTGTGTGTGTGTGTGTGTGTGTGTGTGTGTGTGTGTGTGTGTTGTAGGCGTGGGAGCGTCTGGAGAAGGCGGAGCATGAGCGGGAGCTGGCTCTGAGGACGGAGCTGATTCGTCAGGAGAAACTCGAGCAACTCGCCCGACGTTTTGACCGCAAAGCCGCCATGAGGGAGACCTGGCTGAGCGAAAACCAGCGGCTCGTCTCCCAGGTAACGCACGACAACATATCATATATGATACACGTCACAAGATAAATCTACACAGCACATCCTAAAGATCACACTGAGAAATGCAAAAACAAACGTAAATATAAGTCCTTCAAAATACTAATCTGTCCACATGTTCCTCTCCTCTCCTCTCCTCTCCTCTCCTCTCCTCTCTTTTCCTCTCCTCTCCTCTCCTCTCTTCTCCTCTCCTCTCCTCTCCTCTCCTTGTTTCTTTTCTTCTCTCCTCCTCCAGGATAACTTTGGTTTTGACCTTCAAGCCGTAGAAGCTGCTACTAAGAAACATGAAGCCATAGAAACCGACATCGCCGCTTATGAGGAGCGAGTTCAGGTCAGTTCATCACTAAATCAGCTTCATCCAACTAGTTTCAACTCATGAGAAATATAATATAATAAAGAGGAAAATGAAACAAAATGCAAGTAATCAAAGCAACAACAACCAACTTTACTCCTTAAACGGTCTAAACTGTTTTCAAATGACACAAACCCTTCTCAGATTGGAATAAATCGTAAGTTTATGAACCAAATGTTTTGATCAGATGAGTCTAAACCTCTGGCAGCGGAAATTAAAGATGTTATCAGTCGGGCTTCACAGAGAAAGAAAAACCTGGAGCTTCCTTTTCTCTCAGACTTTTCCTTGGACAAAGTCTCAGTAAAGGCAAACGGAGCTTCAACAATAAGTTAATTAATTGATGAGTTAATCATAAGATAAGATTAACAGGTTATTTTGATAATAGTTTCAGTCATTTTTCAAGCAAAAATGCCAAAAAATCGTTGCTTATCTCTGTTTTATATGATTGTAAATTGAATATCTTTGGGTTATAAAAGGACTTGGACTCTCAAAAAGTAGAAGTTTTACTCCTTTTTGATATTTCATAGCAAATTATTGATGAATCGATAATGAAATGAATGATTAGTTGCAGGTAAATCCTCTTCAGTGTTTCAGGTTTGTCATATGAACATTTAAATCACTTATTTCTGTGTCATCTATAATCTTTCTCATGTTCTCTGTGGTTCCTTCCCCTCTATTCATCCTCCTCCTCCTCCCTCTCACTGGTACAGGCGGTGGTTGCCGTGGCAAAGGAGCTGGAGGCGGAGAGTTACCATGACATCAAACGCATCACGGCCAGGAAGGACAACGTGATCCGGCTGTGGGAGTACCTGCTGGAGCTGCTGAAGGCCCGCAGGCACAGACTGGAGCAGAACCTGGGCCTGCAGAGAGTCTTCCAGGAGATGCTCTACATCATGGACTGGATGGACGAGATGAAGGTACGGAGGGTCGAGGATGGATTTTAATCTGCTAATCGTGTGGAGCGCTAGCTGTCGTGATGATTAGATGACGCTCTGACCTTTTGAGCCTGGTCTCTGTTTCTGCAGATGCTGCTGCTCTCTCAGGATTACGGGAAACACCTGCTGGGTGTGGAGGACCTGCTGCAGAAACACGCGCTGGTGGAGGCCGACATCGCCATCCAGGCCGACCGAGTCCGAAACGTCAACAGCAACGCTCAGAAGTTCGCCAACGACACAGAAGGTGAGACGGACAGACAGACAGACGGATAAAAGACATTTCAGCTGGAGATCAGAAGATAATTCCTCTCCTCCTTTTGTCTTTCTTCTTCTATCCTCCTCCTCCTCTTTCTCAGGTTATAAGCCCTGCGATCCTCAGATCATCAGGGATCGGATCGCTCACATGGAGTTCTGTTACCAGGAGCTGAGTCAGCTGGCGGCTGAGCGGCGAGCTCGCCTCGAGGAGTCCCGCCGCCTCTGGAAGTTCTTCTGGGAAATGGCCGAAGAGGTTTTTATCATTATAATTATTATCATTATTATCATTATTATCATTATTATCATTGGTAGTTTACTCGACAGTTAAATCCAAACTTCTCTGTGTTTGTTCTCCTGATCAGACTTTAGTGAAACTTCACTTTTTGCTCTACTGCTGCACTTTAAATGACCTGTTAGAACTTTAAAGGACAGATTCATAATTTTTAAAGTGTCTTAAACCAGCAGTCAGGTGTCCATATGAACAGTGAAAGAGGTTTTCCTCGCTGTAATCATTCCTCCTGTTCATACTGGATATTAAAAGATCCTTCAGATGTGCTTTCAGTAGAAGGAACTCTGAGTGTTTTGAGGTGATGTAACCAAGGCTTGAATGTGTGTTTTTGTAGGAGGGATGGATCAGGGAGAAGGAGCAGATCCTGTCCTCTGAGGATTACGGGAAGGATCTGACGGGTGCGTTGCGACTCCTGAGTCAACACAAAGCCTTCGAAGACGAGATGACCGGGCGAGCCGCCCTCCTGCAGCAGACCATCAAACAGGGCGAAGAGCTGGTGGCCAACAACCACTTCGGAGCCGACAAGATTAAAGAACGCATCCAGGACATCCAGGTACGCTGATCCTCTCTGAGGAAACATTTGGAAACATTTAGGATTAGATTTTGGATTTTCATGGACATGAAAAATTCACTTTTCCTTCCTCTTCCTCCTCTCCGCTGTAGGAGCAGTGGGCGGCTCTCGAGCGTCTTTCCGCCGTCCGTAAAGCTCGTCTGCAGGAAGCCTGCAACCAGCACCAGTTCCAGGTGAAAACACTCTCACAGTTTCTGAAGTGTGTGAATACTTCTGTCCATTTAAGATGATCTGGATTCTTTTTCTTGTCAGACTCAAGTTAAAATAGACAGTAATAAAACAGTTAAACAGTTTTATTGTTGTATTATATTAATTCTGATGTTCTCCCGTCTGCAGGCCGATGCCGACGACATCGACACGTGGATGCTCGACGTGCTGCGGATCGTCTCCAGCGTCGACGTCGGCCACGACGAGTTCTCCACTCAGGCTCTGGTGAAGAAACACAAGGACGTGGCCGAGGAGATCGGCAGCTACCGGCCCGTCATCGACGCTCTGCACGAACAGTCCCGCACGCTGCCGCCCGAGAAGGCCAACTCTGAGGAGGTGAAGCTCCGACCCACAAACACACAAACACACACCATGAGGTCACAACGAGAGCAGCGACGTGTTCTGGATCTGAGGTTTTATAAGACAATGAGAGTTGAAGCGTGTGAAGAATCCCTTTATTATAAACTACAGGTTGACATCAAAAGTATGTCTGAGGTTTCAAATATCAAGTCAATCAAGATGCATCCTTTTGCATTTTTTTGTGAGAAGATTAAACTCAGTTACAGTGTTTAACTCAGTTTGATCAAACTTTGCTGAAGAGATGTTTCAGTCTGATTGTAGCTGTAAACTTTTAACTGCTTGATTGATTTCTGGCACAACTTCCTCTGCTTCCAAAGTGCACAGAGAAGAGAAAAAGTCAAAACTTCAGCAGCACTTGAACTATAAAGAACAACTTTACTGTGCAGACCGGCAGGTTTTTAGCTTGTAGCCTTCATCAGAGTCATCAAACACATCACAAAGAACATTTAAATACCAGTTAAATGTGTGTTAGTCTCAAGTGTTGCTGCAGAATCTCTTTAAGAACAGTTTATTCATTAATTTATTTGTTTTTGTTTTTTTAATATATTTGAATTTAATTATTCAAAAATTAATTATAGAAATGAAATACGGATAGAAATAAGGAAGACCACAAGCTGTTTTCTGTAATTTGTGGTTATTTCTGTTTGTTTACGTCCTGATGATGTTTTTAATTACTGCGTCTCAGATCGCTGTGTAACAGGAACTCGTTACTGGTCGTGTGTTCGCAGGTTCAGAGCCGGCTGGCGGGCATCGAGGAGCGTTATAAGGAGGTGGTGGAGCTGACGAGGCTCAGGAAACAGGCGCTGCAGGACGCGTTGGCGCTCTACAAGATGCTGAGCGAAGCCAGCGCCTGCGAGGTCTGGATCGACGAGAAGGAGCAGTGGCTCAACAGCATGGAGATCCCCGAGAAACTGGAGGACCTGGAGGTCGTCCAACATCGGTAAGACGTTACAAAGTGCCTTATAGCCAGAAAAAAAGAGTAAACATGTACCAGAGCATTAGAATAACTAATATTTTGGATGTAATCAGTTTCTTTGACATTTGGGCAAAGAGTTTGGAGCCTGGAAAGAGAATTATCAGCGACTCTGCAGCTTTACGGAGCTTTATAGCGAGTTTCAGCTCATTGTTTATCTGTCCGGCTGCAACTTTACTGTTTTGCTTCACTCTCAGCGTCTCATAGCGTCGTTTTCAGAGAAAAAGCTGTAAAAAAGCTGTAGACTAGCTGGTGAACATAGCGGAGCATTTAGCAGCTAAAGAACCAGATATTTCCCTCAGGAGTTGGTGGAGAACAAAAACAGAGCTAAAAGCTGAGAGCTGAAAAGTTCAACATATCAACTTAAAAGGTGACGATATGTTAATGTTGAGTTCGTTACGCGTTTCTGCTGAAAACTAGTTGACAAAAAAATCAGTTATTGCAGGTTTAAAACCTTAATTTGTCTTTAATGAAACAGTTAATTTAACATTTAGTCTTCATTATGTCATCATCTCATGTAGGGCCGTGTGGTGGAAATGACCAACAAGCATCTGACCAGTTTGAATCAATTAAGAAATATAATGTATATAACATTTTGGAGGTCAGGATAGATTAACCACTCTCACTCCTCAGACTGAAAATCCAGTCACTTCTTATAGTTTACAACAAGGCTCATGTCTTACAGTGATTGGCTGTCTGAGATGATCCGACGCTCTCCTCCCACACCTTTAGCCAATCAGAATTACTTGAAAATACATCATTATATAAGGTCATTATATAAGACACCTCATTTCAGCGTTTACCACCACTAAGTTAAGTTTTTTTTTCCCGTTTTACACCTGGCCTTGTCCCAGGACGCCGTTCTCTTATCTACTTACACTCAGCAGAGCATGAAACCAAAGTCCGACACACATGTACAGTACATGCAGTCTGACGGTTTGAACAGTAAAATCAGGACATAAATCTGCTACTTTAACAGCTGCAACTAAAGATTACGCCGCGTATATCGGAGTTAATCTGACTTGTAAACCCAAGTTGTAATTATGGCGAGAAAATCAGATTTTTCTAAAAGCTCTAATATATCCGACTCATCACTTAATAAAACGAAGTGCCTGAAATCAGTGTTAAATGGATAAATTGTAATTTTGCTGTCAGATGTCGTTAACACGGGAATCTTTTCCATCTTTCCCGTCCGTCCGACATGGTTTGAACGCATCGTTTGGTCTATAAAACATCAGAAAATAGTGAAACATTGCGTCACAATATCCCGGAGCGCAAGGTGACGTCTTTAAATGTCAGAGTTTGTCGTATAAACAGTCTGAAACCACAAAATATTAAATTTACTTGACTAACAAATGACAACATCGATCTCTCTTCAGCAAGTCTCAAGCTGATTTTTATTGAGGTGAAATGAAACCGATGGCTGTCTGGAAGGAAGGAAAAAATCATCCGTCCAAAAAACTGATGGATGATTTTGGAAAATGATGAAAAAATAATACACACAATTTGTGGTTTTTGGGATCAAACATGTAAAACTAATTGTGCGTTTCTTTATTGTCGGTTTATCACGGTTGTTGTTGTCTCTCTGCAGCAGAGTGAGACAGTTTGTGGTATCCAGAGCAGTAAACTGTTATTCACACCAGACTGCAGGTTCCACACTGTTTAAAAGGCTGTGTGTGTGTGTGTGTGTGTGTGTGTGTGTGTGTGTGTGTGTGTGTTCGTGTGTGTGGTTACACGGTTCGTTCTCAGCAGCCTCTGACTCTGGTTTTCAGCCACTTGTTTCTCTCCATACTGTTTGACCGCAAAGCATCACATGGATCCCTTCCCAGACGATGGTTAACATGTGTGAGTGTGTGTGTGTGTGTGTGTGTGTGTGTGTGTGTGTGTGCGCTCTAATAATTATTCTATCTGTGTGAGGCCAAATGCACAAAACTCAGCTGCTCAGTGACTCAGCAGCCACACATTTTTCTGTTCTGTGTTACCCTGTTTAGCGTCGTCAGGTTAAGCTAACCTATTGTTGCTAACTTTGGAGCTAACTCCCTTCACTTTCCCAGCAGTTGGTGCATTTATAGCGTTTATTAACTGACATAATGTATCCTGCACTGTACATTTACCACTAACCTTTTCCTCTGCTCCGCTCGCCATCACTTTTCCGATGTTTTCTCTCTCATTCTCACACTCGCTCGACCACACATTACGCACCGGAGCGCGGGAGCTACGGCAACGTCACAGAGGTTGATTCACGTTTTGGGAATGGCGCTCCACAGAGGTTCCCAAACACTTTTTTTTTTTTTTTTTTTTTTTTTTGGCCTGGTGGTCCGGCCAGGCCTGTACAATTATAGGGGAAACACTGGAGTGAGGACATTTTGTCTGTTTCTTTAAAGAGCAGTTTGAGGGTAAATGTTTGAATGAGGTTTAGATTAAAGGAAAGGTTAGCGGCTGGAGGGCGGATTATGTCACTGAGGCTTTCACAAGTACAGAAGTAGAAACGTCTGTGTGTGTTTGTGTGTTACTGAACAGCAGAGATCAGCTGAGAACACTTGATGTTTGCCTGAAACATATCTTTTTTCTTTTAATAACAACATTGAACTCGTGTTTATCACACATTACGAAAACATTTAGAAGTTAATTACTCAACAACTAGAGCCCGAATCACATGGCAGATATAGAGAGCCGAAAGTCCTTCCTGAGGCTAGCCGGCACTTCCTGTGTAAATGTTAGCGTTTAGCTTAAAGAAGCACGGCTGTGTTGAAGCACAACTCTTGGTCTTGTTTAAACTCTCAATTTTTTATATACAGTAGGTGTCAGAAATGTAGCACAACTTCACATTTACCTAAAAATATGTTAAATGCACATATTAACGTCTATATTCATCTTAAAGGAGATATTCTGCTTTTTTGGGGTTTTCTCTTATTTATATCCTGTTCAGATGTCGGATGTTGGTCAAAGTTCCAAAACTTGAGGTGAACATATGTAGAAATGCTGCCTGCAAGTCAAAAGTCAGGGCATCAGCCTGCTGTGAACACTGACGAGCTGACATCAGCTCGTTGCCCATAAACAGCCGTCCTGTACTCTTGGTTGCTAAGGTGGTTGCTAAGGTGTTTCCATGTGTTGTCCACTCTCATATTTCAGATCTGATTCAGCTTCAACATGTATGAATAAATTTGAGAAGTTGACATTTGGAGTAAAGAAGGAGAAAAAGAAGTGAAATCCTGCTACTATAGTTTGTTTACGTAGCCTCTGGAGCCGGAGGAAGCTTCCTGAAAGCTGACCAATCAGAACAGAGTGGGCTCATCAGGAGGCGGGCCTTAAAGAGACAGGAGCTAAAACGGCCTGTTTCAGACAGAGGCTGAACTGAGGGGCTGCATAAAGGACCAGTAGAAGATAAATAAGGAATTTTTAACTGGAAATCATGCAAAGATATTCCAGTAGAGCCCCAGAATATAAATATAGAGCTGGAAATGTGCAGAATATGAGTCTTTTAATGCTTTATAAGAATAAGGCATGAAGCAGCACCTTTGCCAGAAATGTCGGAAATAAGGCAAAGCTGCACAGTTTATTACATAGCAGTCTGATGTGTGTATTTATTGTGTGTTTATTGTGTAACAGCCTGGTGTCCCGCTGCCTTCAGGTGCTGCAGGGATTTAATGAACTGGAGCTTTTCATACAGTATTACGTTGCCACGGACAACACATATCACCCACATCACTGATTTACTGACCTTGTTGTTTGAACTTCTGAGACCCAACGTCCTCTCTTGTCTGTCCAGGTTTGAGAGTTTGGAGCCGGAAATGAACAACCAGGCCTCCCGCGTTGCCGTGGTGAACCAGGTTGCCAGGCAACTGATCCACAGCGGACATCCCAGTGAGGACAAAATCAAAGCCCAGCAAGACAAACTCAACACCAGGTAATCTGACTGGGATTAAAACAGCTCATAAATTGGGATTATCAGGGAAATAACCTATGTGATTGAGATTATACCGGCAAATAAACTGGTATTCCGGTTAAACTGGGATTAAATTGTAAACAAAATTTAGATTGAAAAAGAAAATAAAGCAGGCCTGGTAAAACATCTGAGATGTGCTCATTATAGCGTTTAAAGAAACAACTTAATATGCTAATATATCATTTAACACACCAAACTACTAAGTATTTTCTGTCAGTTAAATAATTGTTAAGAATCTGATTTATTAAGATTTTTTGCAAATTAAAAACTACATTTAAACCTAAATATAATGAACTGGCACTTACTTATTAAACCAACTTAACACTTTTTCAGTTTTATCTTATAATTTGTACCAAATTGCACCTCCCTCTCTGTAAAATGTCCTCAAATTAACTGTTAAATACCTGCAAATTACTCAGGACATTAGTATGTAAATAAAGTGTTACCATTAGTTCTTATTGATGCTGATTGTGTGTCCGTCCAGGTGGAGTCAGTTCAGAGACCTGGTGGACCAGAAGAAGGACAGTCTGAGCTCTGCTCTGGGCGTCCAGAACTACCACCTGGAGTGTAACGAGACCAAGTCCTGGATCAAAGAGAAGACCAAGGTACCGACAGAAACCGTCTGACTACAGTCTCTGATTTACTGTAATAATACTCTCATCTAACGCACCGCTCCTCCGTCTCCCTTCCAGGTGATCGAGTCGACCCAGGAGCTGGGGAATGACCTGGCCGGCGTCATGGCTCTGCAGAGGAAGCTGACGGGGATGGAGCGCGACCTGGCGGCCATCGAAGACAAGCTGGGCGACCTGGGAAAAGAGGCGGGGCGTTTGGCCTCCGAACACCCGGAGCAGTCTGAAGCCATCAAGGGACGTCTGGCTGAGATCACCGGCGTGTGGGAAGAGATGAAGGTAAGAGAACATGTGTGGTTTACACATTTCATCTGAACGTTTATTCAGATATTACAGTTTCATAAAGTTACAAATCCCAGCAGGGAGATTTATTATAGCAGAACAAAAGAGGAAAACAAGCTTCACTAGAAGTCTGGAGATCGAAACAACGTGACATCTGTGTTTTCTGTTCTTCAGGACACCATGAAGAACCGGGAGGAGTCTCTGGGCGAGGCCAGCAAGCTGCAGCAGTTCCTGCGCGAACTGGACGACTTCCAGTCGTGGCTGTCGCGAACGCAGACGGCCATCGCCTCCGAGGACATGCCCAACACGCTGGCCGAGGCCGAGAAGCTGCTGGCCCAGCACGAGGGCATCAAGAACGAGATCCGCAACTACGAGGAGGACTACCAGAAGATGCGGGACATGGGCGAGATGGTGACGCAGGGCCAGACGGACGCGCAGTACATGTTCCTGCGACAGCGGCTGCAGGCGCTCGACACCGGCTGGAACGAGCTGCACAAGATGTGGGAGAACCGACAGAACCTGCTGTCCCAGTCTCACGCTTATCAGCTGTTCCTCAGGGACACCAAGCAGGCCGAGGCCTTCCTCAACAACCAGGTAAACCCGTCACATCATCACACCTGCACTTTCTCTGTACTCCTGCTTTAGCTGCAGGAAAATGTGGCTGTTGTTGTCTGGAAAATATCATATTTCACTCTGAAGTATTTTAAATTTTGATGTTTTCTGGTCTTTTTGGAGCCAGAAAATCACAATTTTGGTCACAAATCTTAATATCTTCCTAATGAAATCACCTTTTTGCTACCAAAACAAAAACTGAATCAACTATTTAGAGTCTTGCATGTAATTAAGACACGTTTTCCCAATAACGTCAATACAGTCAGACTTTTCTCAGAGCAGCATCTAGTGGCCGTTAGAGGAACTGCATCCCTCTGACGAAGTATTACATGTGATTGAAACACTTAAACATTTTGTGAAATATGAATTAGATCGGAGGATGGATACCTGTTTCATCTCTGTGCATACAGCAGAGTGTTTAGCCTAGCTTAGCACAAAGACTGGAAGCAGGGGGGAACTACTAGCCTAGCTCCATCAAAAAGAAAAGTAATACAACATCCAGAATTTTTAAAACTGTGTTATGTTGGAGTTGTTGTTGCATCTCAGAAGTTCTGTCCTCAATCTACTGTCACCTGCTAGCAGTTTCCCCCCCGCTTCCAGTCTTTATGCTAAGCTAGGCTAAATACGTCATCTCTAAACTGGACGCATAGAGATGAAATTCCATGCGGTTGTCGTCATGCGATCTAACCACTGAGCGAACTGTTCTCTCATTAATGTTGTAATGCTGACACACAGTCGGTCTGTGATCAGCTGATAAATCTCTGACTTGGCGTTCGTCCAGTCCGGTCTCATGGAGGTCAGACCAGGTCTCACACACACACACACACACACACACACACACACACACACACACACACACTAGCCCTGTGATAGACTTTAAGAGAAAATACCAATCATAGGGCCTCATGCTGGAAACATTCCTACAAACAGGTTTGTTCTTAAGAGGAACGTAGGAGTGATTTATGAGAATTTGTGATGTTCATCAATTTTCTCATACTTGGAATTATCTCTGATGTATGAACAAAATTCCTGAAAGTCATGAACAGGACAGAAAACAATCACGGCACATTTGACCTGATAACATATTATCTTAATCTGGATTAATTTGGAGTTTAAATATGATACAGAAATGAGCTAAAATAAAATATATAACTGAGACAAACAATGAATAGTCTGTTCAGCATATCATCATCCTGGCTGCCAACTTCCTGATGATGATGATGATGATGATGATGTCAGTAGTAAACAGCAGCCTCGGGGTGTTTCTGCAGCTCTGTGTCCAGCATCATGTTGTGTTGCAGCTGACAGTGTAACATCACCGACTGTAGGCTGTAATATTCTCTCCTCTAATATCTCTCTGACTGTCACATGACGCCTCATCAAAGCGTTCCCTCTTTATTTCTGTCATGGTGCAGCTGCTGCTCTGATGGATTCATATTTTCTAATAGTTTCAGCTCCTCTAATACGACGCCTGACACTGATAAATGTGTCCTCTGGTTTCTGATGGCAGCAACCTCAAATTCTTCTTTGAGAACATTTTTGTGATTGAAACTCGTCCACTAACATAGCAGAACAGGGTCGCCTTATATGGATATTTTAGGGGCGTCTTATGATTCTAATGTTTGAAATCTCAGGAACATTCAGCTCCTCATGAACAGGTGACGTCCATCAAGTACAAACAAACGTCACAGAAAAAAACAAAGTCAAGAGAGGTTTAGGAGAAGAACATGTTCTTACACGAGCTTCTCAAATGTGAAAAATTTGCTGTTTTTCTCTGTTTGATATGATCTTATACTGAATATCTTTGGGTTCTGGACTGTTTGTCGGACAAAATTAGACATTTGAAGGCGTTTCTGTCCTGTTCTTCCTCTCTCATCCCTCCCTCTCTACTCTCTGAGGGTCATGTGGTGCCATCAAGTGGTAGAAGGTTGTCATTACAGCTCAGATTAGTCAGTTTAAAATGACTCCAAAGGACATATGTTCTATAGAAAGTGAAGAAACTCAACTGCAAAATCCAAATGTTATAAATGTCCATCACCAGGCGGAGCAGGAATTGTCATTAAGTGGTTAAACGTCTTCATTTACAACCATCTGACAGTAAATCCGCTCTGTGTTTTGTCCGTCAGGAGTACGTTCTGGCCCACACGGAGATGCCCACCACTCTGGAGGGCGCCGAGGCCGCCATCAAGAAGCAAGAGGACTTCATGACCACTCTGGACGCCAACGAGGAGAAGATCAGCGGCGTGGTCGACACCGGCCGGCGCCTGGTAACCGACGGCAACATCAACGCCGAGCGCATCCAGGAGAAGGTGGACTCCATCGACCAGAGGTGACCGAGATTTGTTCCAATTTATTTCAATTATTTAATCTTGTTTTATCTTTTTATTCTTGTTTATACTGTAAAGCTTTTTGTAGCTATCCTGTTGAGAAGTTATTATTATTGACATGTTGATTATTGTTCTGCAGACACAAGAAGAACCGAGCAGCTGCCAGCGACCTGCTGAACAGACTGAAGGACAACAGAGACCTGCAGAAGTTCTTGCAGGACTGTCAGGAGGTAAAACGCAGATAATTCATATTCTAAACAATTCATAATATCTCCAGTAACCTTTAGGTGTCCTTGATTCTGCAGATTTTAGTGTTTGTGGTAAATATTTGAGGTGATTCGATGTTTGTGTGTCTCCAGCTGTCTCTGTGGATCAACGAGAAGATGCTGACGGCTCAGGACATGTCGTACGACGAGGCCAGGAACCTCCACAGCAAGTGGCTCAAACACCAGGCGTTCATGGCCGAGCTGCAGTCCAACAAGGAGTGGCTGGATAAGATCGAGAAGGTAAGAAAAGGCGGCCGACGTCAGTAGACACGAGAGATAAACCGCTCTGAGATAGACGGGTCATGACCTACCGCTCCCAGGATGGAAAATGACCAGAGAATGAACCGTAGAACACAAATATTTCCCCCACAAGGAGGATGAGAGCAGGGAGTGTCCAAAACAAACATGAGGAAGAAATGTTGATTGTCTGCTGCAGCACTGATACAGGGTCATCAGGATTAGAACAGACTGCCATGTTTTGACACGAGGTTCTTTAGCTAAAAGGTTGTGAGTTCAATCCCTGCATGTTCTGAGCAGAAATAGTTGTCCCTGACTTATAATTTGACTACGGAGCTGCTATGTATGTGCAGAAGTATGTCTGTCATCCACCTGTTCTGCTTGTAAATAAAGTTATTTAAAAAAAGGAGTATTAAAACCCAGCAATGTCTTCCAGGACGGACAGGCACTGATGGCGGAGAAACCAGAGACGGAGGCCATGGTTAAAGAGAAGCTGGCGTCTCTGAAGGCGATGTGGGACGACCTCGAGTCGACCACCCAGACGAAGGCCAAGTGTCTGTTCGACGCCAACAAGGCCGAGCTTTTCACGCAGAGCTGCGCCGACCTCGACAAGTGGCTGGCCGGCCTGGACGGACAGCTGCAGTCCGACGACTACGGCAAAGACCTCACGTCCGTCAACATCCTGCTCAAGAAACAGCAGGTGAGAGACGGGAGTCACACGTACCTCGTCTTCAATGTTCTCCAGATTCATGAAAACGCAATAATAAGAATAATGACGTTTATTTCAAAGCTTTCAAAAACCAGTGTTAAAAAGTGTTTTTTACACACAACGAGCAATAAAAACAGATGAAAACCAAAGTTACATAAACACAATTTACATAAACTTTTGATAAAAGAGTGCAGCATATGAAAAGAAAAAAAAAAGATGTCAAGCATAAAAATAATACAATTCTAAATTATTCATAGGCTAACCATTAGAAGTATGAGTTTTATGAAGTGATGCTAAAAGTGGAAAAATGTAGAGCTTCAACGGAAAATGACTCAGCAGCTGTTCTGATAATCTAATCGTAAAAAAAACCCCAAATATTTGCTTCTCAAATGAGTCAAATCAAGTAGATATCTTTCAACGTTACAGTCTTTTTAGTGCCAAAGTCCCTCTTTTTGTTACTATACTTCCACCTGCAGCTCAACAGGGAAACACTGTCCGAGGAAACACAAAGAGGGAATTTGATGCTAAAAAGACTGTAAATGTGTCAGATATCCACTTGATATGACTAACTCAGACTGATGAAGCTGAATAGAAGCTTCACACAGACTTTTAAATGACTGTGTGGACACACTGTGGATTTTATCCTCCATCACTTTACATTGAAAGCACATTTGAAGGATCTTTTAATATCCAGTATGAACAGGAGGAATGATTACAGCGAGGAAAACCTCTCTCACTGTTCATATGAACACCTGACTGTTGTTTTAAGACACTTGAAAAATTGTGAATCTGTCCTTTAAGGTTCTAACAGGTCATTAAAGTGCAGCAGTGGAGCAAAAAGTAAAGTTTCACTGAAGTCTGATCAGGAGAACAAACACAGAGAAGTTTGGATTTAACTGTCGAGTAAACTACCAATGATAATAATGATAATAATAATAATAATAATAATAATAATAAAGTAATGATAAAAACTTCCCAGAAGAAGTTCCAGAGGTGTCCACTGTTCATGTGGACACCTGACTGCTGGTTTAAGACAGACTTGAAAAATTGTGAACTCGTCCTTTAAATCTTGTAAATATGTTTTAGATGTTAAAAACAGGACGAGCTGCTGATACATTCAAAACTGAGGCAGAAAATCCAAAAACACACTCGCTCTACTTTAGGCTTTTTAAAGGCTTGATGATTTATTCTCGGGTCTTTTATATAGATAAAAACAAGGATTTGTCAAATTTGGTTTGACAATTTAAAATTTAATGGATGAACTAGTGTTAGTTCTTTTCATCCCAAGAACGATGCTGCTGCTGCTGCAACTACTGTTCCCAAATTCCTGGAGGGAACCGTTTTAATCATTTCTCTTGTTTCAAGGAGAGTGAGTCGTCTAACCAGCCTTAGTACGCACACACACACACACACACACACACACACACACTCCACACACACACACACACACACACACACACACACACACTCCACTCACACACACACACACTCCACTCACACACGCTCACACACACACACACACACTCCACACACACAGCGGTTATGTAATCTTTCATTTGAAGTGTTACGAGTCAGCGCTGTCTGAGCGTGTGTGTGTGTGTGTGTGTGTGTGTGTGTGTGTGTGTGTGTGTGTGTGTTTCCACCAGTAGCAGTGACAGAGTGTGATGCCGTCTGAAGGATGATGTTGGTATTTTCAGTGTATTAGAGCAGCTCCGGTTCTCTTATCATCTGTCTTCTCGTCAGATACGTGCTGTAATTTCCTCTGAGCGTGCGTGCGTGCGTGTGTGTGTGTGTGTGTGTGTGTGTGTGTGAGAGAGAGAGTGTGATGAAGTGTTAGAGGCAGATCATTAACTGAGTGTTTGATCTGTTAAACAGGGAGAGAGAGAGAGAGAGAGAGAGAGAGCAGGGAGAAACAAATCCTCTCCTCCTCTTCTTCTCTCTGTTTTTTTCTTGCTCTCTCTCTCTCTCGTCTTTCAGCTCTGATTTTAATCCAGACTCCACCTGCTTTTTTTTTTTTTTTTTTTTTTTTTGCTGTTTTTCTCTTCTTCTCTGATGTTGTTTGAGACGGTTTTCAAGCTGACTGGCTGCTGGAGATGATCGTCATTTTCATTTTGATTTCAGATCTTTTTCAGTTTACATATCAGGTGGTGTTTTGTGTTTTTTTTTTTTAAAGATATATTTGGGTTTGTTTTAGAAAAAGCAAACAGATTTTAACTGCGCCGAGGAAAAGACAAGGCCTCTAAAGGATTGTTTTGTTTTGGTACCTGTTCTTATTATTTATTTATTTATAGTTTTAGTTGTGTGGACCAAACATGTGACTCTTGTTACAGTTCATTTTTTTAAATATATTTATTTATTATTTATAATTGTTATTGTCATTGATTTTATTGTTTTTTTTCTCTGAGGACATTTTGCTCTTTATTTGCTTCTCATCAAAACATTTTTTTTCTTTATTTTTACTCTTTTACACCCCAAAAAAAAAAATCTGAACTCAAGGTGCACTTGAGTTAGTTTTTTCGGGAGCTTTCAACTGCGTATCACGGTCAAATAAGCTCAAGATATGGCTGAAAGTTATCAATTATCAATGAATTAATTGTTTTATGTTGTAACACTGCTGTTTCTAAGGTTGAGGATTTATTTTTTAGGCTCAATTTCACTCATATTCTGTTATTAGAGTTATTAGTATTTACTTTATGTATTGTAGATATGTATATTTTGTTTCTATTTATACCTTCTAATTACTTTACTGTCCTCCTGCAGATCCTGGAGAGCCAGGTGGAGGTGCGTCAGAAGGAGGTGGAGGAGCTGCAGGGCCAGTCGCAGGCCCTCAGCCAGGAGGGCAAAGGCTCCGAGGAGGTGGACGGCCAGAGGATCAGCGTGGAGAAGAGGTTCCAGTCCCTCCAGGAACCACTGAAGAAGAGACGAGACAATCTCATGGCCTCCCGCGAGATCCACCAGTTCAACAGGGACGTGGAGGACGAGATCGTAAGTAGAGCGTCCGAATGACCTCTGACACTACTGATACAAGAAGTTTATTCTACTGACTGACGACTTGAGACACAGATAAACTAAGAAAACTGAAATATAAACCCGCAGATCATCTGCATATTCTCACATAAAATAACCTTTAAAAGAATTGGGCTGAAAAAGGAACTGGTATTAGAAGAGGAGGTGGTGATATTTTGTAGTAGCTGTCATAGTACTAGTAATAGTAGTAGTAGTAGTAGTAGTTGTAGTAGTAGTGATGGTGGTAGGTATAAGTAGTAGTTGTGATAGTTGGCAGCAGTGAAAGTAAGTAGTCATAGTAACTGCAGCCACAGTTACCATGGCGTTAGTATCACTAGTATTAGTAGCAATTGTAGCAACAGTAGCAAAGCTAAAACATGCAGTAGTAGTAGCATCATTAGTAGTTGTAATAGCAACAGTAGCACCCTTAGCAGCAGCAGTCGTAATGGTATAGTAGTATAATAGTAATAGTAGTACTGTGGATATATCAAGACCAGGATGACTGAGAGTCTCCACACACAGTGCTAGTAGCATTACCAGTACTACTAGCTACAGTGTTACTGGTTGTAGTTTAGCAGTGGCGTAAAAATTCATTCTCATTAGAAGCAGCAGAGATGTAAAAATGGGTCACAGTGTTCATATCAGCAGAAGCTGCAGCAACCGCAGCAGCAGCAGCAGCGGCAGCGGCGCCAAGATTATGAGTAACGGTGGTTACAGTACAAAGCTGAGTGATTGAGTCTCAGTGTTTATATCCAAACTGCACCAGGAATAAATGTTATAATGTGTGAATATGTGTGTGTGTGTGTGTTTGTCTCCAGCTCTGGGTTGAGGAGAGGATGCCTCTGGCCACATCGACCGACCACGGACACAACCTGCAGACTGTACAGCTGCTCATCAAGAAGAACCAGGTACACACAAACACACACACACACACACACACACACACACACACACACACACACACACACACCTGTACCTGGACAAAACTGTGTACTGACTGTAAAGTATTTGAATTATCTTGATAAATTCCATCCATCCATCTCCAGTTCATTAAATCAGGTTTATCTTCTCTTCCATGTCTTCTGTGTCTCTTCACTCTCAGCTGTAGTCTCACAATCAAATATATAAAAAAAAGATATTTAATAAAATCTCAATATAAAGCTCAATATGTGGAGAAGATTAGAGGATGGGAGGAAGGAAACAAATTAATTTTCTCCTCTAGATAATGAAGTTTTATTTGAAACAGGAGGGATAAATAGGATTTATGACAGGAAGTAAAAATATAGCAGCACAGATGAAGGCAGGAAGTAAAGAAAGTGCTGATGATCAAACTAGAACCATAATCATGAGCAAAAAGTTAGAATAGTTGTATTTTAAAAGTAAAATGTGCAGTTTTGTGTCATCCTTCCCTAACCCTCTCTGTGACCTTTGACCCTCTCAGACCTTGCAGAAGGAGATCCAGGGACATCAACCGCGCTACGACGACATCTTCGAGCGCAGCCAGCACGTTCTGAGGGAGGACAGCCCGACGGCCGAGCTGATTCGCCAGCGGCTCGCCGAGCTCCAGTCGCTATGGGAACAGATCAAGAAGGAGACGGAGAATCGTCACTCCCGCCTCAGCGAGGCCCACGAGGCCCAGCAGTACTACTTCGACGCCGCCGAGGCCGAAGCCTGGATGAGCGAACAGGAGCTCTACATGATGTCAGAGGAGAAAGCCAAGGTAAGGTCAGAGGTCACGGGTTAGGATGAGGGTGAGGCAAGTGGACAGATCAGGAGGTGTATCATGGATGCCTTTTTCTGAATTTTCTGATGTCTCCATGGCGACATTTTTTCCTACTCGGCTGCTTATAATTCTGTCACGATGTAGCGTGAGCAAGCTAGCAAGCTAACGTCGGCCATTGTTCAATATTTTTCTTGTTGTCAACAAATCTCATGAAAAGACCAAAACCAACACTTTTGTTTAGGGATGCACGATATTATCGGCACGTCATCGGTATCGGCCGATATAAGCTCTAAAATGAAATATCGGCATCGGCCCAAAATGAGCATTTTCTGATTATAAGAGGCCGATTTGTCGCCATCTCCTCCACCGCCCGACTGTGCTTCCCTCCACGAACTGTTTCACCCTGACGGTCCCGGTGCTTCCTCCCACTTTTACCTGCGGAGCGTTAGCAGCAGCATGACCGGAGGCTAGCCAGCTAGCCTCTCAGCTAACGTTAGCCTCGGCTCTTCGTGTGGATCCAACTGGAGCACCGAGCCCCGGTTTGTTATTCAGGTTAAAGTGGGAAGAAGCAGCTGGTCTGACGGGCAGCTGAGTGAAGTGCAGCCTGCGGAGGAAACACCGGGACCGTCAGGGTGACACAGTCCGCGGAGGAGCTGCAATGATCGGCTGCACAGATAGGAAACACCTCAGCTGATGGGATGTACCACTCTGTTTGGAAAAAAATATCTTTTTGGTTTATAAGGGCGGTTGGCAACCAGCGTATTAGGTGCATTACCGCCACCTTCTGCTCTGTGGACCAGAGATTAAATCCTACACATTAATCCTGTCTGTCTAATAAAAAGAAAACTCTGCTGCTCCTCCCACTTGACAGGTTCATTAAAGTTTTAATGCTGAGCTCCTGAACTCCAGTCTTCCTAAATTCTTCCTTCATATTCATATATTGTCTTTCTTGATCATATTTAGTACAATCTATGCTTGCATGCATAATAGTCTCCTCAGCCAGCTGAAAAAAAATATGTTCATATATCGGCAGTCGGCCACAATGAGTTGGAAATATCGGCATATTGGATATCGGCAAAAAATCCAATATCGTGCATCCCTCCTTTCTGTCTGTAGCTCTCAGCTTTAAGCCCATTGGTTCCTTCTGAGGACGTAAATCTTTAAAAACACCTCACAAATAAATAGTTATGTGTTTAAAAAAGGTTCAGGAATTTTCTCAGACAGCTTGCATGTGTCGGGGACTATTTTCAGCGGCGTATGAATCCACATTTTTTGCTCTAGTGAGTGTTTCTGGCAGCAGGACGGTGTGTGTGTGGGACTGAGTCAAAATAAACTACAGTGTGTGTGTTCATGGCGATGAAGGAACAGTGTAACAGTGACTCATTGACGTGTTTTTAATAGTTTTTGGACAACAACGGTACAGAGGAATAAGACATATAAACATAGAAAATCACCAGATTTCTCCTTCAGACTCGAGAGCTTTTAAAAGTTATTATATCGACATGAACGTCCGTCACTGTTATACCTTCTTCCTGTTTCTCTTTGACTCTCTTTGGGTTTAGTTCATCTGTCAGTTCCTCAGTTTGTGGTGCTTCTCTTAGTCTTGATTGTTAAACTGTGCCGTCTGCTGTTTCTACGCGTGTCTCTACTGGTCAGTACACATTTAATACTCTGATTAAACTCTCTGTTTATCTGTCGGATCTGATTTCATCCTTTTACAGCCTCATATTGTCTGTCTCAATCAGCTTGTATAAGAAAAACCTTTAAATACTTTATTTACTTTAGTTACTGAGAGAACATTTCACTGCTGTGTTTCATTGATATGTTGTCAGGTTTAACTAAACTGATCTTTTTCCTTTAAGTTTGTTTAATTTTGTGTTTCGATTGGACATTTTTCAGAAACTTGTCCTGAAAATGAAACTGTGACTACAGTCATTATGTGAAAGGAGCAGTTTCTCTGCCATTTCTTACTCAAACACTCATTTTTGTCTCCGCACTTATATTTTTCTGTCCTTCTTCCACTCTGTCTCTCTTTTCTTTCTCTGTTTCAAATGTGTTTAATTGAAAAAAGACACAGTTACATGAAATTTAAATGACATTAAAAGACAAACTAGTAAATGTATATGTGCTATATGAAGCATTGCAGAAAGATCTCAGACCAGAAGTTTTTTAATTTGTGTTGTAGTTTTGCGAATTGAAGAGATCTCAGGAAAGATTTTGTGTAATAATCGTAATTAAAACAGTTAAAACTGTCACATTGAAGCTCGTTTCCCTTCTCTCTTTTCTGTCTGTCAGGATGAGCAGAGTTCAGTGGCCATGTTGAAGAAGCATCAGATCTTGGAGCAGGCGGTGGAGGATTACGCCGACACCGTTCACCAGCTGTCCAGCACCAGCCGAGGCCTGGTGGCTGCCGGACACCCCGACAGGTATCAGGTCATATACTAAGAAGGTAGAAAAAGGTGTAATGAAGGAAAGAAGGGAAACTAAAAAAAAAAGAGGTGGAAAAACTAGCAGAATAATTCATAAGTGAAGGAAAGGAAGTGTAAATGAGTGAAAGAAGCGAGAAGAAATCAAGCAGGAAACAAAACATTTCCCTGTTTCCTCCCCTTCTCGTCTTCCTGCAGCGAGCGTATCGGGATGCGTCAGTCGCAGGTGGATAAGCTGTACGCCGGGCTGAAGGATCTGTCGGAGGAGCGTCGGGGGAAGCTGGACGAGCGTTTCCGCCTCTTCCAGCTCAACAGGGAGGTGGATGACCTGGAGCAGTGGATCGCCGAGAGGGAGGTGGTGGCCGGATCTCACGAGCTGGGACAGGACTACGAGCACGTCACCGTTAGTAGAACACACGTGTTTTATTATCGCCGACATACGTCTGACGGGACACGTTTCACGCCTCATGTTTCACTCGCATTTATTGTGTGTAACTGCAACCTGAAGTCTGTTTTCTGTCTCTTTAGATGCTGCAGGAGCGTTTCAGAGAATTCGCCCGTGACACCGGGAACATTGGCCAGGAGCGCGTGGACGCCGTGAACCGCCAAGCGGACGAGCTGATCAACACGGGCCACGGCGACGCCGCCACCATCGCCGAGTGGAAGGACGGCCTGAACGAAGCCTGGGCCGACCTGCTGGAGCTCATCGACACCCGGACGCAGATCCTCGCCGCCTCCTACGAGCTCCACAAGTTCTACCACGACGCCAAGGAGATCCTCAACCGCATCCTGGATAAACATAAGAAGCTTCCGGAGGAGCTGGGCCGAGACCAGAACACGGTGGAGACCCTGCAGAGGATGCACACCACCTTCGAGCACGACATCCAGGCTCTGGGCACACAGGTACGCGGTTAAAACAGAGGCTTTCAACTGATCAGTCTACTCCTGTTTTTAGCTGCTCAGTGTATTTTTAACCTAAATCTTTTTCCTCCTTGTCTTTCAGGTGCGGCAGCTTCAGGACGACGCGGTTCGTCTGCAGTCTGCGTACGCTGGAGATAAAGCTGACGACATCCAGAAGAGAGAGGGAGAGGTGAGCTCATAAACCACAGCAGGACTGGGTTCAGTTTACTTTGATATTCAGGCAGTAAATCTGACGAAATCTGGTAAATATTTTAATTTGATGCCTGAGTTTTGAACTCTATCAGTTGATATGAAAGACTTTTTGTATCTTTCTTACATATAAATGTGGCAGAAAACCCAGTTGTCTTACTGGTTGAATTCAGAGTGAACTGGACCTGGTCTGTCCCTCATGCATGCTGCACTGCTGCTGCACTAACTTTGCTCTGTTCTTCTGCCTCTCAAAGGATCTTGTTTGCAAAATAAAGCAGTAAAATTTAGACGTGGTCAAATGTAGTCAGTTTCCCCCCCAGAGAGAAGCATGTTGAATCAGATTAATAATAAGCTTGCGCTGGTTTATTAACATCATTAACACTAACACCAGCTTCTGTCAGGGCCACACAGTTTATCTCATTTATACACAGTATTTGTCTCCAGCTGGAAAATCATCTCGAGGAGGTTGAAAATTTTTACCAAAAAACGATCAGCTGTAGATTAAAAACAGGGCATGGTCAAAATACAGGAAACACCATGATAAAGGGACTCAGTAACATGCCACCTTATTGACCCCCCCCCCCCCCCCCCCCGAGGAAACCCAGGTCTTGTGGTTGAAGGACAGTTTCCCTCCTAATCTTCTAGGCTGATCTGGGTTTATTTTAAAGGATTCACTAAACTCTAACTGTCTCTTTCTCTTTGGCAAAGAGTAGCAGAGTAGAAAGGCTTCAGCCAGCAGCTCCTCATGTTTAGCTCAGTGGTTAAAATGACAAATGTGTTGGGCGGCGGCTCATATCAGCTGTCACTAATTAATTCTGTGAGTGACTTGATGACAAAATGAGACGTAGTGAAGGAAGAAGCTCCACTCTGTCGGTCTCTCTGTAGTTCCAACAACTCCAACAGAGTGAGACGTCTCTAGAGGATATGTGTCAAACTCAAGGCAAAAGCGGGCATTGACCGAAAACTACATTTCCCACAATGCATGCCGATTATGTTACCCACGAAGTGACAGTGTCCCGCCGCTAGACCGCAACGTATCCACATCAATGCGATTTTCCCAACAAGTGGAATTGAGAAATATAAATAATGACCCCAAAATGTCCAGAAAGAGAAAAACTGATGCAGATGGAAGACAGTTTCAAGAAAGACGGGAAGGAGAAAACATGTTTGTGCTTTAAGGAGAAAAACCGGTTTGTCTTCTGTGTTATGAGGCGACGTCTGTGGTCAAAGAGAACGATCTACCAAACACAGAGCTACGTCTGCCAAAAAACAGCCTTCAAGAAAAACAACAAATTGTCCAAGAACTAAAAGGCAAACTGCGATCGCAGCAGCACAACCAAAAACAATGCAGTGTGTTAATAATAATAATAATGATGTTATTTTTGATTGTTGATTGATGGAGTAATGTGGGTTTCATAACCTGACAAATTAAAAAGATTTATGTCATAACTACAAAGCAACAAGCAAACATTTTTTTTTACATCTATGCAACTATATATATAATATTTGTAACTTGAATAAGTAATACATTCAGAGTTATTTAAGATAAAGGATTTATTTTACATTACATTTAGTTACATTTAAACATTTTAACATCTGGCCCTTTGCTGATGTGGTCCTCGGTGATAAATGAGTTTGACGCCCCTGATCTAGAGGATCAACTTCAGGAGTCACGTTGTCCAGTTAAACTTTAATTCATATCTGATCAGTAGTTTAAGGTTAAACAGTTTTGAATCAGGACCTTCAGTATTGGGACGCTGCAGCTGTTATTTCATGTGTCAACGTATTAAATTAACATTTTATATCTTCTCCTGATATGTAAATACAAGTATCAGATCAGACTCAATATCGGCAGATACTCAATAATAAAGGACTTGATTCAGTGCCAGAAAAACTTATATATCATACATTGTTTTTGGAGAAAGTAAATAAAATTGAGAATGAGCCAGAGAGTTCCTTTCCTGCCCTTTTTTTGTGTAAGGGATTTATATATATATGAACACGTGTGACCTCTATCTGAAACGGTTTCTTGTGTTTAGAGGTCATATCCTTAGATTTCTTCTCATAATCTGTCACGTTAAAGAAAAAGTTCAGCATCACAGTACAACACATCTTATTGGCTTTATTTCTCTCCGAGAGTGAGATGAGAAGAGTCAAATATAACTAAACTCTGTTTGACACATCTTCTCTTCTCACTCTGAGAAAAAACAGCTATTAAGAGTACTCTAGAAAATGTTGAACTATTCCTTTAATGGACTGAAATGTTCTCAAACCTCACATCTGTCTTTATTCTTATAAATATTAAATAGTGATGCCAGCTGAGATGTCGGTGAACAATAAAATGAAACAATAAAAAACCCTAAAACATGCCGACAAGCTTCTTTCTTCCTCCTGTCAAACCAGAGTGGACTGTTGATAAATGATGAGCGTCTGAGTGTTTTTTGATGGCGTTTTGTGTTTTGACCATTCCCCTGTATGTCCATTTCCCTGCATATCCTCCCCTGTCCACCCAGAAGAGAAAGGGAGAGGTGAGACTCTGTTTACCAAAAACATTGGCTTTGCATCAGTGTTCATTTTGGCTGCAGTTTTAGACTTTCTTTTTAATCTTCCGACTAAAATGTTGATTAATCTTAGTGGCATTTTAGTCATATTCATGCAGTTTAGTTCTGGCCTAGTGTTAGTCACAGCCCTGGTGATTTGCAAATACTTTTAGGGTTTGTTTTTATCTTACTTGGAAGGCTGCGTGGGTGGATTTTTGCATATAGGTCAACAAAAACTAAATTCAAACTCTGACTGAATAACAATAATTACATGTAACAGTAAACTCCACCCGCCTGGCCCTCCGAGGAGGTTAAATCAAACGCCTCTAGTAGTTTGCAAATACAGTTTGGGTCTGGTCTGTCCATGAGAATAAAAACTAAACATTTAGAAAAGTCTAATTCTTGTCAAATCAATTTAAGATGCATTATTTTAATTATTTCTTTTCTGCACACAATAGTGCAGTCAAACGTTTTTGTTAGCATTTGCTGAAATGTAGTTGCTTGTTAGCCGCCAGAATATCGCCGCTTGCAGTCGTCTGCAGTTTCCAGTAGCTTTGTGAATAATGTCTCAGTGTCAGATGTTGAAAATATTACTGAGAAAATGTGAATGTAATAAGACAGGAGTGAAAATATTTTGTGAAACTCACCATAAAGCTATGTTTGGAGTTTGGAGAAGGTTTTTTTTTTCGACGTTCGTTCTGAAGACAATCTCAGCTGAAACATATTTCAGACCCTCATGTTAAAGCCTCCACCGACTCTCATCAGAAAATAACATTTTAAGCGCTTGGCACGCAGCTTTGCTTGTGAACCTTTGACCTGTGTTGCTTCTTGTGGCTGGAAAACAGAAAATCTTTTTTTTTTTCTTCTTGTGTTGTGTTGCAGCGATGTGGGTCGCCAGTCCCAGCTGACCTTAAGTGACATTCAGTATTGCTTGAGTGTGCAAATAAATGTCTGCATGGATTTATGTCAAAGTAAAGAATTTCATTTAACAGAGTATCTGTATCATCTCAGACGGTTCATTTTAGTTTAATATGATTACACAAAGTGCAGCTTTGGCTTCTGTTTCTGTTTTCAGAGTGAATGAGGCTCTGTTCATGTACAGGAGAGTTTTAAAACTTTAACATCTTGTTAGTATTCAGCACTGAGTGCTTCAAGTTAGCTAAAGCTAATATTTTACAGGCACAGCAGACACAATGAGCAGTGTTTCCCTCAAAAGATGCACTCAATCAGAATTCATGTTAATCCAAAGATCACAGTATAGTTGTGTTTGGATCTGTGGAGGGATTTCAGATCAATATGACTATCTGGCGGCCATATTGGAGGTCTTTTGCAATTGTGCAATAGTGGCTAAGAAGACTTGTCCATCACTTGTCCATTACTTGTTTGTTACTGATTTGGAGCTGGTCAATTAATCACCGAACAATCTGACTGATTGATCGACTGTTTAGAAAGTAGCTTGTAGCTTGTAGCTTGTAGCTTGTAGCTAGCTAACCGTAGCATCTGTGCAACTAATCATCTCTGTTCGGTTATCAACGCTCACTGGCTCACTTAGCTAGAAGCATATTAACATTAACACTCTTTAGCTCCAACTCAGATCTACTTGATCAGAGTTTTCTCTTTTCTGAGAACAAACTGAGTTAATCAACAAACACAACTATCAGCTTTAGCTAGCTTAGCTTTAGCTGTTTACAGCCTGGTTTATACTGTATCAGCAGAAACATCCTTCAACTCTCCATTCCCTCAATGAAACACTAAAATGTTGAGTTGCAAATATTTCTTTAAAAATCTCCACAACGTTACTGAACATTGAACCCCAGGACTCTCCTGGGTAATGTAATCTGATTTTAGCAGACAGCTAAGATACTATACCACATCACAAAACTGAGATCTGTTTGATCATTCCTCTAAAATTTTGAGGATGAAACAATTATCAATGTAAATGCAATTCGAAAACACTAAAATGTTGTGAGATCTGTGGTTAAGACAGACAGTTTCCAGCTGTCTTCCCAGTCTATACTGGAAGTTAAATACATATTTACATCCTGCATTGTGCGGTGATCACCAGCGATCGATTCTGCTTCATATTGCACTAGATTTACAATAGAATTTATGTGTTTGCAATCGAATAAACACTAAATGATGATATCCTTCAATAAGGAATAGTGTTTGTCAGAAATTTTTTTTTTTTTTTCTTTGATTGTAACATATTTTGCTGATTTGCTGAGCTTCAGGAGCTTCTTTCCTTTTCCAAATGCTTTCTGTTAACAAACATTTCCCATCAATTCTCTTCTCTTTTTAGGCGACCAGGATATATGTAGTGAAACCTCAGTATCACGCAGCCCTGACTCTCTGTTGAGAAAATGAAACGAAAGTCTTTATTTATGGGGTTGTTAGAGCGGCCTGCTGAACTCTTCTGTGTGTCGTCTTGTCTCTCTCTCAGGTCCTGGAAGCCTGGAAGAACCTCCTGGAGGCGGTGGAGGGCCGCCGGGTGAAGCTGGTCGACACCGGAGACAAGTTCCGCTTCTTCAGCATGGTGCGCGACCTGATGCTGTGGATGGAGGACGTCATCCGCCTGATCGAGGCCCAGGAGAAGCCACGGTATGTGTGTGGGAGCTTTCAGCCACATTTTCACTTTATCTCTCCCACCTCTTGTCACTTTATCCCTGATGAGTCGGGTGTTTTGTAATGTTCTGATGTTGTTAAGCTGCTTAGGTGAACAAGCACACACACACAGGACACACCTCTTTACCCCTCTTAATCTCCGGCTTTTACAACTGCTTTGCTAAAAATTATTTATGCCCTCTCTTACTTCACTTCAAACTGAGGTTAAGTTATTAATATGTTTTTGTAATGTGTTTGATGCTTGTTTTCAGGGACGTGTCGTCGGTGGAGCTGCTGATGAACAACCACCAGGGCATCAAGGCGGAGATCGATGCCCGCAACGATAGCTTCACATCCTGTATCGAGCTGGGCAAAACCCTGCTGGCCAGGAAGCACTACGCTTCAGAGGAGGTGGAGACAACTTCCTCTAGTTCAACACAGAACAGAAAAAGACTTGAATACCATTAAGAATATCTACAGGCCTACATTTGCTCAGTTTAAGGCCCAGAAACTATAAATATATACTGAATAGTAATTGGATATTTTATTTCTCCAGCTTGTAAAGCACTCTGCCGTCCTAAAAGACTCATTATCTACTTCATTTATATGAAACTAAACACAGCTGGACCTCATGTCCAGTATCAAGTTGTTCCTTCAGAAGGAAAATTAGCAGCATTTAGTTTTGGATTTAGTTGTCACGTTGCTCTAATTGGTGTAATTCCAGGTTGGTTTGGCTTCTCAAAGTCATCACTTTGTTACTGAATGAAGATGCTTCTTATTAACGTTCTGTGTCTGTCAGTAATATCTGACGTTGCAGATTTATGGACTAAATTCATCTATAATCCACTGAGAACCGACGCTTGTTATCAAGCTAACATTACTTTCAGTCAGATATCTTTCCTGTTGCTACCAGAAGAAATGAGTCAGTTCCAGGATTAATGATGACAGTCTTTTCATCTCCAGATTTTCAGTCAGAAATTAGCAGCATTTAGTATTGGATTTAGTTGTCACATTGGTCTAATTGGTGTAATTCCAGGTTGGTTTGGCTTCCCGAAGTCGTCACTTTGAGTTTTGTAGCATTTGACAGCTGTTTGAGCTGTTGAGCTGTTACAATCTACTGAGAAAACATCTGAAAACATGCAGGCAGCATGGCCACCTTTATAAGAAGCTAAGCTAACGTAACATTATCAAGCTAACGTTACTTTCAGTCGGATATCTTTCCTGTCAGTTCCAGGGTTAATGATGACAGCTTCTCCTTTAGACTCAAAATGCTTAGAAGACATAAAAAATTTAAATGTTTGACAAAAACTAGGCTACAAAGCCCAAATCAAATGACTTAAATTTGACTGAAGCTAATATATTTGACTAAATCAGTTAACACTGATCAGTACACTGTGACATCACAAGCAAATGATTTTCTAAGGGTAAAATGGTGGAAATCTTTATTATTTTTTTTTTAAACAACAACCTTTCAAACTAACATGTAAATTAAAGGGCCTTGCTTAATTTCAGGGAGATACTCATGATGTTTTGTACCCCTGCTGTCTTTTTTGAACGTCCACACCACATTCGGGATGAGCTTCGTTCACATATTAACCATCTCTTACGATGTTTTCCTGCCTCAGATTAAAGAAAAGTTGTTACAGTTGACGGACAAGAGGAAAGACATGATTGACAAGTGGGAGGACAGATGGGAGTGGCTTAGACTGGGTAAGAGTCCGTGAGTTTTGTCAATTAGTCAGCGAGTGAATTAGCTTGAATAAATCTGGTTTAACGTGTCTACATGTGTTCAGTTTTGGAGGTGCACCAGTTCTCCCGGGACGCGGGTGTGGCCGAGGCGTGGCTGCTGGGTCAGGAGCCCTACCTGTCCAGCAGGGAGATGGGGCAGAGCGTTGACGAGGTGGAGAAACTCATCAAACGCCACGAGGCCTTTGAGAAGTCGGCCGCCACCTGGGAGGAACGCTTCGCCGCGCTGGAGAGGCTGACCACGGTGAGACACACGAACGCCACCACACACACTGGAGAGAGATATTCTGACCGGATAAAGAATCAGGTTTAAAAAAGGACTTTGTGTTTTGTGTATCCAGATGGAGTTATTGGAAGTGAGAAGAAGGCAAGAGGAAGAAGAGAAGAGGAGACAACCCCCGCCCACTGAGGCTCAGCCGGCTGAAGATGCAGCACAGAACAAGTGAGTGTTTGTTTGTGTGTGTTGCCTTTTTTATTTTTGACTATCCAGGGACATCGGTGTTATAAATATGTGTATCCATTTGTGCAATGAATCCAACTGTCTGCCAATAAATAACTGTGTGTTTCAGAAAGAAACGGTTAGTCGGGTTTATCTATTTAGATAACAGATTGTGTCATTGGTTATTCGTGTACATTTATCAAACATTTTACCAGTTTCTCATATGAAAAGAGCTGCTGTTGTAATCCTTGGAGCCCTCTGGGTATTTTTGACATTGGATAGAAAAAAAATGTGTAATTTAAATCCGCAAGATGGTAACTGAATCTTCCAAAAATATCAAGGCACATAATTGAATGTGACCCTCAGGGTAATAACCTGTTCTTATTTTTAGTTATATAGCCATGTCAACAAAAGGTTTTTTAATGTATTGTACTTCAACAAAGCCGCAAGCTTTTAATTTTTGGGTTGACTGACTCCATGTTTCCGTGCACAGAATAGTTCCCTGCATTAGAAGCACCTTCTTTGGGTTTCAGTACTGTCAGACACGAGTAGTACTTCCTCTATTGTTTCTCGTAAGCAGCGTTTCGACTTTCAAGGCAACTTTACCGTCACTGCAGAATTTTCACATTCTAGTGAAAGTGAAAACAAAACACAGAAAAAAAGGGAAATGGCTTTACTAGAAAAAGGTTCATCATCGTTGCACCTAAATGTATAAATAAACAATATGTCACTTCAGGTATTTACACAAAAAACAACAAAACACAGAAATTATGCATAAGTCAATAATGAGTGCAGTCATCATTTGCAGCCACTGTGTGTTTACATGAAGTGTGTGTAACTCTTTGTGTATTTCTTTTACTTTGTGTGTTTGCAGGGAGGGTGAGCCGGCGTCTCAGAACGGGCTGCCGTCCGACCAGGAGTCTCCCAGGGTTAGTTACCGCTCGCCTGCCTACCAGAAATACAGCAGCACCCTGCAGAGCCGCAGGACCACCGCCGCACCCTGACACACACACATACACACACACACATACACACACACACACATACATATATATGCTAAAGATGTGTGTACATCCAGGATACTGAAATATAACCACACACACTCCAAACCACATGCACACAGAAACAGGAAACATCACAGAACACACATGAACACTAACCTTTGACCTGATTCATAAATATCACTGTTGTTAACGCGGTGTGTTGTATCCGTCCTCCTTACACACCTCTGTGATACAGACTTCCTGTATTTTTCACTTGTCTTCAGCATTTATTGTTTGCTCCTTCTCCTAACTCATTAGTTTTTTTTGTAAGTGCAATGAGTTGAACTTTAAAGGTGTATCAGTATATCATTGACAATTTTTTTTTGTTTATGGAGACATACATATTTTATCTCAAACAAAATGACACCGTTAGTTAGAAGCAAAGGGGCTGATGGGATTTGCTGTCTTAATTTGGAGAAACATAAACACTAATAGTGAGATTTATAGGATCAGTCAGCTTCACCGTGGCCTCGTTTGTTTATAGTTATTATATCAACATACTGTCATTACCGTAATTTCACATTTTGAACATTTTGAATTGAAATTCTACGCGTTGCACCTTTTAAGCTGCAGCTCTGCTGAATTAATTAATTGAGGGTTTTTTCACGCCCACCTGGATCCTCTGTTACCGTGTTAATCAGTGTTTTTGTGGCCAACCAGTTATGGTCGCTGCTTAGATCAAACTTTAAAAATTCATGAACACATGAATTTCTGTGTTGTCGGAGGGATATTTCAGGACACAAATGAGCAGTCAGTACTTTCTAACTTATTTTATTTAATGTATTTTGGGAAGTAAGTTGGCAGTTTTCCTATTCATTTCAAAATCTAAAGTTTTAGCGGCAGCTTCCAGTGGCCATTAAAGGGACTGCAGCTTTAAGGAACCCTGTGGAGTACATGTAGGTACCGCAACGCAATACACTTCCCTGCAGCCAGTTTCAGGCTATTCCACTGATCGACAGTAGTGGTGGTAACACGCCAAGAAACTTCTTCTTCCCTTCCCATGTTTGTTAGACATGGATGTAAACAATGAACAATGTAGGTTTCCAATAATTTTAAAAATCGGCTATGCAAATGTTTTATGTGGAATGAAATACATTTAACACGTTTATAAGGCCTCGTGAACGCGCAGTGCATTTTGGCTGAAAACCATAAACATAAATTGTGAAGAAAACTTCACAGGGTGCCTTTAAAGCAACTTTAAGCTCTGGTTTCAGCAGCACTCAGCTTTGGTGACAGAGCTGCTTTTATTCAGTTTTTTCCATCGGGAGACGTTTTTCTAATTGTGTATCAATTTTTGTTTTAATTTGGTGCTTGCTAAAACATGTTTTAAGATTCCCTCCCATGGAAAAAGAGAACACTGAGAAAAAAGATCCAGGTGGACGCAGGGTTTAATTCAGTTTCATTATGTTCCTGGTTCATAACTAGTACAGCTGAAGGAGAGACTTTTTCAGATTTTTGTCAGGATCTATTTACCACGGGAAGGTAGTTTAGCTAGTTAAGTTGGCCAATGCTTGGTGTGAAAAGGGCAAAAATAATATATATTTCTAATCAAATTCAGCAAATGTTCAAATGTTTCCTAACATTCATTTTTGTACTTAATTAGTTCAGTGAAAGAAATTAGAAATAGACATTTGACCTGATAAAACCACAGTACAGAATTTTAATCCTGCTACGAAATGGTGCTCTGTGTTCTTAAAATGACCAAAGTAGCAGAAAATCAGTCATGTTAATGATTTAGACATTTAAATTTAGCCATTTTTAGACATTTAGAGACCAAACGTACTGTATGATTCCTCATTTGGTGTGAGAGTGTGACTGCATAAGTGATGTGTGGGACCCCAAAACACACATACATACATACACAAAACTGGCCACACCATTGTTTTTATCCATTCCTCCCCTCATTTTTTCTTTTCCTCCCTCCTTCTTCCCTCTGTCTCCCCTCAGCTCAACACTCCTGCCATCCTCTCCCCTCAGCTGTTAATGGTTCTGCTAGTTTACGTCATCCTTTATAAACTCACCCTGTGGAATATGAACACCTGAGAGGACTACCACAAAATATACATATTCCTCAGTGCAGCCATCACATCTGGTTATAAAAACCACAAACTGTGATTTACAAATCTGTTTTGCATTTGTAGAATTTTTATAGATATTTATTCCCTAATGTAAATCACGGCATCATCAGCATATTGATATATATATGGTAATAAAGATAAACAGAAAATAACAGCAAATATAAAGCAGGCATTTGTCAGTCATAACAAATCTATCAAAAACTAATAATAGTATACAAGAGTATACTATTATAATAATAGTAAACAGTATACTACAGTAATAATGTAGTATGTCCTCCAAAATACATCAAGGTCAAACTCTGATATATTGTCTTATTGTTATTGTCTTAAAATAAAAGATTTCAGCTGCTTAAAGTTAAGCTTGATCATTCACACTTCACATTGCCAATATGTAAACTGATCAAAATGTTAATCTATCACAGATTTTACATACAGTATGTTACATATTTCATGTTCATACAAACATATAAAGTACGACTTTATATAGTTTTTAGGGAGACATTACTCTCTCTAGACCGCATTGGGTGAAAGTTACTTTCAATTAATTGAAAAAAAAAACAAACAAACTCATATCTACCTGCCCCAGGTGTATCTACATCCCACAGCCCATATCCACCATCTTCATATCGTTCCTCATAGAGTGCAGTATGTGAACCATCATGTGTTCTTTATCACACATACAGCTACGCTCTATGTAAAATACCATTCCATTTAACAGCACTGCATGTATGTGACAAATGGATGATTTCTTTTCACAATTAACAATTTATGAAAATTGTATAAAAGCTGCAAAAAATTAAGTAGATCTAGAAGATCATCATTTATTTCTTAAGATGATTTCTGTCTTTATTTCTGTATAATAAAAAGAAGTAAAGAGCTGTATGCAACACTTTTAAAACCCTCTCACTAGATAAATGGTACCAAAATAAATATAACTGTAATTTAATAGGAGAAATGAACATTAATCTATGTTATGCACATTTCACATTTTTAATTCTCTCACAAATTCCCACTCTGCATCTTCACTCTCACATTTTCTCTATACTTATATTGTCAAACACTACCACTGAGTAAAAACCAAGTAAAAGAAAATCAGTAAATAAATGTCCGTTTATCTATCTATCTATCTATCTATCTATCTATCTATCTATCTATCAGAAATTTGACAATTTTTTCTCATAACAGAAAATTAGTTATTACTTCAAAGTTATTACCTTTTTTGTCTAACAGTAGTGCTGTTCTTACATATAATCATTGTACATATTGACCATGTGTACATGAATTAATCCATATTCAAAATCATTCCACAGCTTCATGTAAAATTGATTCACATTCATAAACATTAAGATATGTCCCAGTGTGTGTGTGTGTGTGTGTGTGTGTTGATCTACTCCATCCTTCAGTTTTACATCCCCATCTCTCATTATATTTATTCAGTTATGATCTTGTGTCACTTTGACACTGTTTTATATCTTCATTGTTATCAGTCTCTGTTGTTCTCATGGTTTATTGTTATAATTTCTTTATTTCTCTTCATGGTTTCTGTTGCATGTCCATCCAGCTCATTCCCAGACTAACACACATTCCCCAATAAACCCTGTCAGAACCAATCAGTGCACTCGGCCCATTCTGGTTTGTCTGTCCATGTGTTATCCATGTAGATGTGTCACATGTCTCTATATACAGTGTTGGTGTTGTTTTTGTTGCATGCTGTCACCATCATTAGCATTTCAGTTGAATTTTCTGTCAATGCTATATTTCTTCATCTCATGTGCTTCACCCATTTTCATCCTGGGGCTTTACTTTATTACAAACACATTTCTGTGGATTATTATTTGGTTTGCATAGTAGTTTAATTGATTAACAAATGAAAGGATAGTTCAAATAATTATTTGATAGCCATAAACTCACTTGCATAACTCGCCATTTTCTTTGTCTTTACAGTAGAATATGAGTCTACCAAATAATTGTTGGTTGGGTAAATTAATATTTTCATGACTTTACCAAAAAAAATTTGAGATTTTCATTATTTCACCAATATTTTTAGATATATTTTAGTATTTTACCTATACTTTTAGTTATTTTCATTATTTTATCAATATTTTCAGAGATATTTTCAGTATTTTACCTAGAGAGACTTTAATAATTTTACCAGTAGATTTAGAGATATTTTCAGTATTTTACCAATACTCTTAGATATATTTTTAGTATTTTATCAATTTATATTTAGTTTTAGAGATATTGTCAGTATTTTACAAAAAGTTGTAGAGAATTTTTCAGTATTTTACAAAAAGTTGCAGAGAAATTTTCAATATTTTACCAATACTTTAGAGATATTTCCAGTAGTCATTCAGTGAATGTCCTACGCAGTATTTCAATTCAGTATTCAGCATTACTAGAACTGGTCAAGAGTTTGACTGTCTTTCAGTAAGTTCCCAGTTCCTGAACAACCTGTAACCTCTATGAACATGTCTAGTGTTTGACAAGTTTACACTAAAAAAAAATCTCTGAATCAAATTGGTCCAACCTTTACCAAGCTGTAGGTAAAAGCTCTCAGGATTAGTTGAGGCCTTAAGGCTTCCAGTAAAAGCTCCAACTCACCAAGCTCTAAACAAAAGGTCCCAGGATTGGTCCAGCTCTTGCAGTTCTTCCGTTAAAGCTCCCAGGATTGGTCCAGCCTCTGAACTGTTGTCAAAAAGAGCCTCCACCATTCATCCAGCCCTTGAAGAGCTCAGTAACAGGGTAATAAGCATCCAGTTGGAGTGGGTGTGGTGTGGAAAAATAAAATCTGTTTTGATACTAGGCCAATCGCATTCTCCCCTTCCCAATAATGACGCCCAGTAATGAGTTCCAAGCAATTTTGTGGATAATTGTTTGAGATTTTATTGTGTTTTTCTCCTTCTGCTGGCTTCTCCTCTCCTTCTCTGTTATTCACACTGTCCATCATGATGTGTGTTTGTTATGTTATGTTGTTGTGATTTATTATGCATGTCCTAAAATCGTAATCAGTGCATGATCGGATTGTGTTTGCTATTGTTGCTGTTAATATACAATGCAGAGGTTTTTCTAATCAGTACTGGAATCCAGAGCTGAGCTGATGCTATTAAAATGCTAAAAAAAAAAAAAACAGCTTAAAGATGCATAAAAAAGGCTGATGTAGCTGGTATGAGTGTGGTTGCACTTTGCTGAACATTTGTTTCCTTTTAAATAGCTTGCATTCGCTTTGAGACTTGTAATTTAATTCAAAACTTCATAGTCACCTTTACAACTTTTATAACTTTTTCTTTGACATCAGTGATTTGTTCTTTTACCTGTACTTGAAATGAAAACACTTAAATCCCTCAGTACGGCTGCTGTGTTACAAATCATAATACTATTAAACTGGGAACCTGGTGGTTAGAAAAACCATTAGATCAAAGATCATGTTGCTGTGTCAGAATATTAATATAATTAATGAAGTGACTGCTGCTGTGCCAAGTGAGTAAAACGCACCTTTCTGAATTTAAAGACATATTTTTTTTCAATCCTGCTACTGTGTGACGACTACAGGGGTTTTAAAAAGAACTTAAAGGAAACATTGCCATCGCCAGACTATAGCAGTGAGGTTGTAATGTTAATGTGGTTTGGGAAATGAGTCTTTGTTTCAGTAAATAGTCTTTCTTTTGGTTAGGTGAGACATCCCTAAAAACCTAAAAACACCAAAATCTGTTCATCAGGGTTCCTTTTTGATCGAGTAAATTTGTTTGAAGAACTTGAAGGTGTCTACACAGCCTGTGATTCTGCTCTGCTCTGCATGCTGCAGCTATGATAACTGATTTTCAGCTTCTGTGTGTCTGAGAGAGAAAGATTTTTTTTTTTAAAAGAGTATATGTGAGAGCGCTGCGTTCATCCACAGCTCTCCTCTGACTCGTCTCTCTCTCTCTCTTCTGTTTCCAGGACAACGTGGATGGAGGCGAGGTGGTGAACGGGGTTTCGGAGCCCAGCCCTGCAGGGTCTCCTGGCGCTTCTCGCAAGGGCAAAGCCAGCCAGGCCGCAACCCTGCCGGCCAAAACCCAGCAGGAGGCTCCAACGTCCCAGCTGGAGGGCTTCCTGCACCGCAAACATGAGTGGGAGGGCCACAACAAGAAGGCTTCTAGCAGGTATGAAAACAGAATACCTGCAAGAAGTGTCCATAACATTGTTTTAAATATCATTTTATGGCCATTTTTACACCTATTATTATTGCGACAATAGAGAGATGACAAAGAGTGAAGGATAGTTGAACCACAGACGTGTTTATGTGTCATGCAACTTAAAGGGAAATTCCGCTTTATTTCAACCTGATGTATTTCCCATAAATGTGGCCATTGTGGCTCTATGTGTCGTGCTAACTTTGCGCTCTCCAGCTCCGTTCTAGAGATTCATTCGGGCAAACGCAGAAAAAGACGTTAATAGCACAAAAGGACATATCAGGGCAAGCTGCTGAGACTCCGATAGCGTTTCAAATAAATGTGATATTATAAAAAGTTTGTTTCTGAGTCTGAACATAAGTAAACACAGGAACTAGCCGTCTGTAGCAGCCATTTTTGTTGCCAAGTTGGTCTGTTTATGTGTGAGGCTGTGGATGGCTCAGTGTCTGTTCCTGTTGGAGAAATAGTAGATAGAGAAGTAGATAAATAAAATGGTTCATGCCTGCAAGTTTCCAAATTGCAAGGATAAAATGACCAAATTTTTACAGAATTTCTTTAACGTAGTTCCACAAAGTTAGCAGGACACATAGAGCCACAATGGCCACATTTATGGGAAATACATCAGGTTGAAATGAACCAGAATTTTCCTTTAACCAGTTGGCAACACAGTTCACTTAAACACATTTAATAGCAACTTATGAGCAGAGCTGAAAAGGTCTTTTCTCTTGCCTGATGAGTCAAACTGATGTTGTTCTGTTTGATGTTAAATTACTCATTAGGTTTTCTCTGACAGCATCTGACTTGTTGTGTCCCCGCAGGTCGTGGCACAATGTGTACTGTGTGATTAATCAGCAGGAGATGGGTTTCTATAAGGACCAGAAGAGCGCCAGTCAGGGTATTCCCTACCACAGCGAGATTCCCATCAGCTTGAAGGATGCCGTCTGTGAAGTGGCGCTGGACTACAAGAAGAAGAAACACGTCTTCAAGCTCAAGTGAGAATCCTGATGATGAAAACTGTTGTTTTTTTATTTGTAGATCCACAGTGATGATGGCAACAGTGAGCCACACTGTAACTGAACACTAAATTAGTGTAATTAAAATAACTCTTTCCTTAAGCAAAGCTCTTAAAGCAACTACATAAGACAGTTTGAGCTAATGTGTTGGTCGTAGCTCGTAGTGATGAACCTACAGAGAATTTTCAGTGACGCTGCAGCTCCTCTCGGCTTTACGGAGCTTTATAGTGAGTTTCAGCTCATTGTTTATCTGTCTGGCTGCAACTTTACTGTTCTGGTTCACTCTCAGCGCTCTCATAGCATCATTTTGGGCCGCAGCAGGCAGCTGTTTTTTGATAAAAAGCTGTAAAAAACCACTGTACACTACCTGCTCAGCACCAAACGGCAAACAGACACAGTTAGCTGTAGACTAGCTGGTGAACATAGTGGAGCATTTAGCAGCTAAAGAGCCAGATATTTCCCTCAGGAGTTGGTGGAGAACAAAAACAGAGCTAAAAGAGAGTGAATATTGGACTTACATTCACCAGGTGGACAGAAACACGACTCCACATGAATGATAATGTTGCAAATAAGCAACTGTTTGCTAACAAGTTCAACATATCAACTTAATAATACAAAAAAACAAATGATGCAAAAAACAACAAACAAAAAAACACATGATGCAGCTACAAAACATCTGAGACTGAACCAGACAGTAAATGTGCTGTAAAACCAAAACTAGAAGCTAAAAGAGGCTAAAACATCTCTGTAGAGCTGCAGAAATGGTGAGATTTGGATATATTAAATATTCAAAACCTTTCACATTTGATCTATTGTTGATTTTAAAAAGTATTGATTGGTGAAGCTTTAAAGTACTGTTGAAATTAATCCGCCGTCACAGCGTCGTCAGAATAAATAAAACCATCTGTGAGTCCTGTAAATATTCACACTGATCTTTTTTTTTAATGCTTCCTGTAACTTCCATAGGATTACTGACGGGAATGAGTATCTCTTCCAAGCCAAAGATGATGTAAGTACAGAGTGAAGATCCTTCCACCTGCTTTATTTATGTTTCTCGTTGTTTGCGCTCAGCTAACCTCTCTCTCCCTCCCTCCCTCTCTCGCTCCTTCTCTCCGTCCCCGCAGGAGGAGATGAACACATGGATCTCGGCCATCTCAGCCGCCGTGTCGGTCGACAGGTCGGAGGTCACGCCCAGCAGCCATAGCACGCCCGCCCCCGCCGCACGCGCTCAGACGCTGCCGGCCTCCGTCACCACGGCGACAGCCGAGTCCAGCCCGGGCAAACGAGAGAAAGACAAGGAGAAACGCTTCAGTCTGTTCAGCAAGAAGAAATAGACGCTCCTTCTTCCTTCCTCCTCCCTCCCTCCTCCTCCTCCTCCTCTTCCTCCTCTTCCCTCCGGTGCTGTTTGGGGTTCTCCCTCGTTATCGATCGATCGATCTTTGGTCAAATATTTGTTGAAGATGTCCATGTCAGTTGACCAAACGTTCGATTTAGTCAGCTCGTAGCAACTGATACTGTCATGGCTAAAAACTAATAAGAATAATCGCTTGAAATGTAATTAAATTTACTTCTAAATAGATTTAAATTTAATCAGAACTGTTACTGTCATAAATCACCAGACAATGTAATAACTTCAGCTAATAATGTTTATTAACATTTTGTCTCATTTAACAGTCTGGAAAGCTAGTTACAACATTATCAGTTGTTATGTGGAATAAAAATCCCAAACAGCCACTCCTCCTCTTCTTCCTCCTCCTCGTCTTCCTCTTCCTCTTCCTCTTCCTCTTCCTCTTCCTCTTTACTCCACTTCCTCTCAAAGCGTGACTCCAGCATGCAAGCTCCGAGCCAAAACTCTCCACTCTGTGCCTATCAACCGTCCGGTCTGGCTCAGAGCTACAGTACAGCTACAACACACCACCTGTTTCCTCTGTTCAGTTTTTGTAAGATAAGGAGCAGGAAAAAAACAAATAAAAAAAAAAAATAAAGAAGATCTGATTGAAGGAAAATAAAGAATCTTAAAGGGGGGTCTGCAAAACGCTTCAGGCAGCTGCTGTCATAGAAATAAAAACCAGAGTTTGCCGCTGAACAACAACACGATGTAGAGGAGTTCCCAGAATATTCCACTTTTATTATCGCTATTATTTGTGTTTTCTATTTCCTGCTGTTTTTTTTTCTTTCTTCTTCTTCTTCTGCTTTCTCATCATTCCAGCTTTTTTTCGTCGACCGCTGCCTTTTTTGTGGTTTGTGTTTACGCTCCCGAGTCTTCTTCTCTCTCCCTGTTTGTTTTGTTTTTCTTTTATGGGAAGTTGTAGGTAGTTCCTGTTTGGGTCCATCCTCAGTTTTTTGCGAGGCCTTGTCTTTGCAAGATGACGTGTATCCCTCTGTAGTGGGGAACCACCGCCGGGTAAACCCCCTTTTTAAATTACACCTCTCAACTTGTTTCTGATCTGTGGAGCTGAAACGTGCAGAATTATGAGAAAATTAAAAAAAAAAAAAAAAATCATCATGTTGTAAAAGTCATTGGGACGCATGTTGAAGAGCATGAGGAAAAAAAAAAAAACATCACCGTTGAGCAAATGACTTCCTGCAGCGTCACAGAGAGAAAAAACAAGAGAGTGGCTGTAATTTGGAGCGTTACCCTGCAGTGCTTTGAACTGTATGTATAACTTGTGTATAACAAACTGTTAAAAAAATAAACCTGTGTTTAATTTCACCTATTATTATTATTACTACTACTACTACTACTACTACTAAGACCTACCAACCGTAATAAGCTTCATTTGAGTATAACTTTCTGTACCTGAAAACCTAACGATATGTACACTTAACAAATCTGAATGAAGGAAGAATGAAGGAGGAATAAATAACTAAAGACCTGTAAGAATGTTTGTTAACTCAAACTTTATTAGATCATCCAGTAAGGTTTATTTTCTACTCTCTTTACATGTTTGAAACATTTATTTCTGCCCTTTAGTTATCGGGAAGATGTTTTTTTGTTTTCCACCAGTTTGTATTTTCTGTTTCACATTTAAAAAAAAAACAAAAACAAGGTATGTCTAAGGTTTATTTAGTCCGACAAGTATGGAGACGTAGATGTACTATAAAAACAAAATTAAGCATTGCTGTTAAGTAGACAAGTGAGGTCTAAAAAAAGCATTTACTGGAAGTGAGTAATGTTGCAGAGTAATGGTTGCTTGCTTGTTGGCTTCAGCACCCTTTTTATTTTTATTTTTTTTGGAAAGATTTTGGCCGCCAATGACCTCACAGTGAAATCTGTTGCATTACTGGTTGGGGTTTTTTTTGTATGGAAGTTGTTTAATGACAAAATTATGAGAAGAACTTTGCGCTGTGATCAATCTGAGATGTGAGAGTGCAGATAACAATTTATGACTTCTATCAAATGTTGTTTTGAGCTCTTTCTGTTGCATGGAATTGTTATAATTTGCATGCTTTAGTTTTGGTAGTTTCTTTACCTCACGTGCCAAAACTTAGAATTACACCTTAATTTTAATATTTGACTCAGTTGCGCCTCCTAATACCAAATATTCATGAGTTTCAAAACATCACATGTGAGCTAGTTTTAGGAATTTAAAAAAGCAAGATAGACTCTGTTGGAGTTAAGTCCAACTTTAACCCCATATTTGATTTGACTTTTTTTAAGTTATTTTTTATTTGCACACATATAATACAGCATAAAGTCCAGATAATAGAAATAAAAACAGATGTGACAGGAGAGGTCAAGAAGCCATATGCTTATAGAGTAGCCATAGGCCTCCCCTCAACATAAGGAGAAGAAAAAAAAATCAGAAATTGCATCTCTAACTGTGCAGAATATATAATTATATCAGCCTAAAGTGGGCGTATCCTACTACGGAAAGCGAAATCTGCCAAATACAGTAGCTGTTAGAAAAAATGAGTTTCAGTCTCAATGTGCCACAAATCCAAAAACTTGCTCCTAAAACCTGCTTGAATTTGTTTTGCACTCACGTATAATTTTGTCATTGATTAACTTCCATACATGCCAGGAAAAGTGGAAGTAAAACAGCAGGAAATGAGCCCAGAAGCGTAAGAGGCGGGGTTTTTCCAGGCGTGGCGGTGGAGTTCGGTCCTGAAACAGTTCCTGTTTTGTTTCTTTTCGCTTCATTCTCTGGCAGTTTGATAAGTATAGTGTGCATTCCTCTATGTCACTGTAACCATAGTAACGAGATATTTCTTCATATTGCACAATCAACGATGCCACGATGGGGGTGGGTGGGGTTACGGCCTGGGTGGGCGGGGCCGTGGATTTGTAGGTGAGGTAGTTGGTGTGATGTGGACCAGGGGTCACTGCTAGTTGGATCTGCACCTGTAGACTTCTCCCCCTCTCTGTTACATATGTGCAAAAAGCCATTAAAATGCTTTTAAAACAAAACCAGACTGACTGTGTTTGTTTTTCCTCCTGTGTGTGAAGTTAATAGATAAACACACACAGTTCAAAATGTGTGTGTTTTATTTTTTATTTGTCCTGGTGAAAATCACATTGAGGTTTTTATGTATAAATATATATTTTGGAGGCATTTTACACCTTTATTATTATAAATTGTCACATAATTTCTAGCTGTTAGATTATAATACGGTATTCAAATCTTATTTTTTTCCACATTACATGATTCTCTAAGTGAGACAAAAACTGTAGATGAAATATTGTTTAAAAGGCAGAAAAGAGTTAACAGGAAGCCTTGTGATCACTTGTAACAGCCACAGATTCTGAAGCCTCTCCATTCTTTGCTAAATGCTAGCTTCATGGACTATTTTGCTAACTAAAAAGACTAAATAACTACGCAATATGATGATTTAGTCACATTCTTGACATAGGCCGTTATATTACAGGGATAGAATCACATGATCTGTTCAACTGATGATGTAGGTAAATTTTACCAGAGGTGACCAAAAAATGACTTGAGCCATTATTTTAGGAAGGTGATGAAATACGAGTCCGCTGCTGGAATCAACCACAGATGTTGCGGTTATGTGGCTGCATTAATCCCAACAAAGTCTTTAAAGGGAAACCTGATCAGGACGGCAGCGTTACAGGTTTCAAACAGGACGAACAACATCAGACGCACAAGAAGTAAAACAACAGTAAAAGGCTCAAAGAACAGAGGAAGTCACAGAACAACTGTCAGTATTGAGACTAAAGCTAAAAACAGACAATTATTGAAGGAGTCAGAGTTTATAATCACTGTGAGATATTAACTTCTTTAACTTTGCAAACTATTCAAAGTGTTTGCAGCAGAAAACATGAACACTTGCATTTTTGCACTAAATGAGTGTGTGGACACACTGTGGATTTTATCCTCCATCACTTCCATTGAAAGCACATTTGAAGGATCTTTTAATATCCAGTATGAACAGGAGGAATGATTACAGCGAGGAAAGGACTGTTGTTGTTTTAATCCAAACATTGAGACATTTATAACAGGTGACAACATGTTTTCTTCCCCTGCGTTTTCACAATATCAATACTAACTTGGTTTTGTCTGTATTCAATAGGAGCTTGAGTTGAATGAGATGAGACTGTAAAGTATGAAACACAGACTGTAGTTTATGAAAATGTATTTTATAAGTTTGCTATAAATAAACGATATTCAGTCTTTTGGCCAAACATCCTTTAGTGTTGTTTTAAATATCAACTTTCATCATGAAGCATCCTGTTGAGCTCAGTTAAAGAAAAACAAAGATACTGACAAACATCCAAAGAAGACAAACTTTTATTATTATTATTATTATTATTATTATTATTATTATTATTATTATTATTATTATCCAGAACTCAAAATCTGATCATGTGGAAAGAAATTAGGTTTAAAGATCTCTCAGATGTCATCTGATTGATCAGGTGTTGATGCTGTAATGATAAACAGTTTGGTGTTTCTGGTCATTTATGTCATTAGAAGGTGAAATAATGTAAATTTAAAGCACATTTTAGGAAACTTTCTGAAGACGAACTAATGAGGTGAACAGATAAACATTCAGTTTCTTATTGAAGAACTGAAACTCATTTTTCTTGTTTGTTTTTTATTGATAAACAAGATTAAATGTCTGCAGCTCCAAAACACCAGAAACCAGACCGACTGAATGAGATGATGAAAAATAAACACTTTGCTTTTCAACTGGTGACTGTTGACCGCCCTCTACTGGTTACACTGGTGAACTGCAGCACTAAACTCTCCTCTCCTCCTTCTTTCCTCTCTTCTCTTTTCATCATCCTCAAATCGACCTTTTCTCCTCCCTCCTTCCTCTCCTAATCTTTTC
>NC_089530.1:28915394-29020394 GCF_963924715.1 Thunnus thynnus
ACCCACCATCCACCCCGACCACTGCTGACTTCTGTGCAGAACAAAAACTAAGCACTTCCTTCAATGGAAAAAAAAAAAAAAAAAGTTGCCTGTGAATATAATCAAAAAAGCAGAAATAACATTTGCTTGCTTGGCAAAACAAATTATATGAATATAATTTCTAAGGAGACGACGGATAAAAGCTTCTCTGAAGTCTGTGATCTGTGAAGAGCCTCGCAGGCATCAGGTGTAAAGCATTTTACAGTTTGTGCACATTTATATTAGTATTTTATATTACAAATTAGGAATTTACACCTCAGATTAATAGATATTACACCTCACATGCTACATGTGCATATAAACCGCTGGTTTATATTATACTGGCAGTGTTTTTTATTCTAATTCAAGCGTTGCCAAAGGCTGCAGGACTCTGGTTCCAGGTACAAAGAACAGAACTCAGGAACACAACATAAACAGCTGGAGTCCTGGTAACATTTAAAACTGTTAAATACAAATAAACACACTTTCTCTGTTAGCTAACTAGACAAAATGTCTGTATTTTTGGAGCACTTGCTGTTTGTAGCACTACTGCTAAAGAGTTGAGAACGCTCTTTCTTTTTTTTTTTCTTTTTATGTATTTGTTATGTAAGAATATGTGGGTGTGAAATCACTGAGGCTGTCTTGTTTTGAAGAACTGTTTCAGTTCCAGACCTCGTCTGTTTTATATTCTGCTCTTAGTTTGATATATATGTGTTCAGTGTGCAGATTTACAGCCTAAAAGCACGCATTATAGTATCTCTTTCTCCTCTGTGGTTGAAAATAGAGGGAGAGGAGGAGGAGGAGGGGGGGGGGGGGGGGCTGTCTGCACATTACCCAAATACTACAGTCCCCCAAAAACACTTTAGTTTTGTCTACAGGGGGACAGACTGACTAACAGTGAAACCACTGAAGAACTATGATTATAATGAATAGAATAAAAAGAACATTAAAAAGATCTTGATGTGGTTTATCTGTGTAGACGTTTCAAATGCTGGAAATGTACAAACAAACAAAATGTTGATTAAATAACCTAAACCGAAGTTGACTGATTCTACCGCACAGTCGATACAAACGTCAAAGATCGTACGTGTTAAAGGACGCGGCTGCAGCTTTTTTCTATATTTTTCATATATTGTCAATAAATCTCATATTTGGATCCAAACCGACGATGAACTGACCTACTAACAAGTGTTGTGTGTGAATCTACAGCCTGATATATCTTATTTATTCCTCTGCTGTTGTCCAGAATCTATTAAACTATGCACTGGGTGACATGTTCTTTCATCATGAAGAGTTTGGTCACGTTAGTTTGTTTAGAAACGGCTCCAAAGACTAATAACAGCATCACGTTTTCAGTCTCCAGAGAGTAGTTCTGTGTAAGACACTACTGAGCATGTGCAGAAACGATAATCAAATCAGCACAGGGTCGAGATGTCGGGACTTTTAGGGGTCAAACTCCACATTTCTAGTTCATAACGCAGGCTCTCTTATAGCCTCCATGAGCACGTTGAGATGATGACATCATTATGACATCATCAGGTTTGATTTCTCACATTATACATAAATAGATAAAATGTGTTTAAAACTTTTAAGGATACAGTCCCGACCAACTGGAACTCAGAATAGTTGTCACACTTCCAACTGCTGAACCAATGGCAGCGCGAGTCCTTCATGTAGGTGAACATTCCTGATAAAACAAACAAACAAACAAACAAACAAACAAACAAAAAAGAAAGTTAGCAGAGCAGCATGAATAATCAAACCCATCAGACAATAAAGCCACACCAGTTAATAAACTGGCCAGTATGAGCTCATTGCAGATATAATGATGTATGAGTCAGCCAATAAATGTCCAGAAATTGAAGCGCAGAGATGCCAAAGATATTATAAGTATAGTTATTTTATTTAAGTAGTAGTAGTGACAGTTTTATTTGTTAGTTTTAACTGAGCACAGCACATTTCTGGGTTGCAATTGTAAAATAAAATAAAATAAAATAAATGGAGGGAACCTTTTTCTGTTATGACAGATAAATTATTATTATTTTTAAAAACTCTCAAATATCAAAATCAATAACAGCCACAAAAATCCTGTTTTTTGGGGTCGGACTGTATCGATACGGTCATAAGAAAGACAGAAACAATAGAAGCACAGAGGAAAGAAGGAGGCCAGCCAAACTCAAACGAGGCCACGGACCTTTGCATGTTGTTCCTCATCTCTCTCTCTCTCTCTCCTCTCATTTCTCGACCGTCAGCAACATAAAAAATGCCCACAAACATAAAATAAACAAACACAAAAAAAAACTAAATCTAAAAAAGGGAAACGATACGAGAAAAACATGGAAGGAAAGAAGGAAAGGAAACTAAATGAGGAACTAAGGAAGCAAATTAACAAACCAAATAAGGGGTTATATACCTAAAATAGAAAAAGATAATAATGGAAGAATGAAATAAACATGAAAAAGGGAAGAAAGTACTGAAATCAAACAACCTTTGCAGGGAAATTACAGATTCTGAGCCTAAATTTATTAGATGAATATTTCATTAGAAACTAATGACATCACTCCTCCACAGTCTGGATCACCTGCCGACACCTCGTCAGCAAGTCACAGTCGGTGTTGAATATCTGTTGAGCGTCACAGAAAGATAAAAGGAGTCGATCGGGACGTCGTCGTCGTCGCCATGGTGGCGGCGGCGGCAGAATAAACTCCGACCGGAATCATCGTGAAGCTTTTTCCAGCTCCAACTGAGAGGAACAGCAGCGGTCTGTTCGCCGAGCGGAGACACACATCTGGACCCCGCTTACATCTCCCAACACTAGACACTGACACGGCTTCACACATAAAACAGCCTATGTATGTGTGTGTATGTGTGTGTGTGTGTGTACACCTGCCTATGTGCTGCTGAGTGTGTGTGTGTGTGTGTGTGTGTGTGTGTGTGTGCGGGTTTGAGGTAGAGTCGGGGCTTTCCCTGCGCCGCTAATGAGGGGAACACAGCTTTCATTGAGTGTGTTGCTTTGGGCAGACGTCCCCCTGGCACCGAAAAACACAGACGACCGCGGAAAAGATGGAAAGACGATGGAAAGAACAACTCGACTGCAAAAAAAAAAAAAAAGAGAGAGAGAGAGAGAAAGTAAGAGAGAGAGAGAGAGAGAGAGAGAGAGAGAGGCAGATGCACAGACGGACATAAAACTTGGTTTCCATCCCAGTATTTTTATGCAAATTCATATGTAGTGAACTAGAAAACTAGAATTTTTATGTCAACATTGTAAAAAAAAAAAAAAAAAAAGGAGTTTACACTCACATGTGAGAATGTTGCTTGTGGTTAAAGGAAAAATATTGGAGCAACAGTGATGGAAACACACTTGTTGAATCAAAAAAAAAAAAAAAAAAAAAAAGTGGGTCAGGGAGAAAGTGCAGCTTGAGAAATGTTTCAGTCATACTGGACTTCCTGAAATGATGCCCGAACCACAAACTCCCAGTCGCTCAGGCCCCGTGACTCTAATTCACTCCTTCTATGGACATTAGCTGCTGCCTCTGACTGTTGCTCAAATTATGTCTTTTGATGTAATCAAGCAAAGTCAAGGTGTGTGTGTGTGTGTGTGTGTTATGTATTTAGCAGTCTTATAGCCTGAGGGGGGAAAAGTCTGCTGGTTGATGATGTGAGAGTCTTGCAGCTCCTACCTGAAGGCTGCAGGGAGAACAGGCTGATGTTTGTGTGGATGTGATGGATCTTTATATGATTTGCACCATGAAAAACAACAGCTGGGAAGAAAGTGTGTAATAGATCAGCTCCATATTCCCACCGATGTTCACCAGAAGTCCCTCGCTACTTTTTAAAGTCGGCGAGTGGAAGCATGATCGAAAAGTAAAGATGCCAGAGCAGCTTTGTAGCATGAAATCTATTTACAAATGTATATAAATGCATGTATTTATTAACACTTGGCATGCTTGTGTGTTTTTCTTATTTCTCCTCTGAAGTCTGTTCAGCAGGAGAAGAAACAATTTTTCTTCTGCTAATATGCAAGATTCAGGAAATAAAGATACCAAATACTGATTAAGTGGCGTATTTTCAGTTTTTATATCCCTTTATTTTATTAAGAGGCTTTTAGCAGAATCACTACATGTCATATATTATTTTAAGAATAAGTCGGGTTACTCAGAAATCCATCGTTTTGCATGTGAGTTGTATTATGCATGTTTTAGAACAGCATTTATTTAAAAAAGTGCAATATATCTTTTTTTTTGCCATGTGTCCACATGTTTTATTGGGGATAATCTGGTTCCAAGTCTTGGAACTACAGTACCCATAATACTCTGGGGGATAATGTCGGTGTGAGTTAGCTGTGGGCTACACCTGAATCCTGTTCATTTAGCCGACATTTGTTTACATTGTCGGCATGAAAAGTCCTGCTGAATGAACTGTTAGCACTTCCTGTTTGCACTTCCTGTTAGCACTTCCTGTTTGCACTTCCTGTTTGCACTGTGATCATGAATGTACAGAAAACTATCATTACTGAGACACTGAAGAAAACAAAACGTAAGACAACAGCTGCAGTTAAAGCGTCTTTTTTAAATCGACTTATATTTATTTATTTATATATATATATATATATTATTTATATTTTCTCCAGATATTTACAGTCCGACTTATTGCTGAATCTGCGTATTGACACAAAGTGCTTCCATTGGGTGGAAAGGGTTAAATGAGTTAAGTAGCCATAAAGTATATGTGACCACATTGAACATACAGTAAATAAGTTACAAACATGTAACATGCTGTAAGACAAACAAAAAGTCAAGCCAATCAATAAACAATATTAGAAATGATCTGCTGAACAACACGCGGCTTGTTCCTTTGGACGTGTGAACTACAACAGCAACACGGTAATCTGGGTTTACAGTTAACAAAGTGAGCAGGACTTCCATCTGTGCACGACTGCACAGCGTCAACGCAAGCGCCACCAGATATACGCTCATATTCCCACTATAATATCTCTGTAGGCTCACAGAAACATAGCACATTTACAACATTTCACATTGTTGGCAACTGTTCTACAGCATTTAACACTTTAGTTCAATATTCACTTAACAAGTGGAGTGAAACTAAGAAGTTACTTTGTTAGAAGTTAATGAAGAATATTTCCTCTAATAGTGGTATCAGGCCTTTACTGGAAGCAGGCTTATATTAGAGAGAGATCTTTATTTCTAATTCTCTGTTTGATAAGTATATTTGCTCGTGTTTTAGTACAAAACCTCCTTGTTTTCTGATCTGCTTCCATTAAATTTTTGTTACGTGCAGAACAATAATTCTAGCACTGAAGTTCTGCCTGGAACGTTTTGCACCACTTAGCTGCAGCATGCAGGTAGCACGTTCATGGATCTATGTTTTCCAACTTAGTTACCCTGGTTACCCTGGTTACCGTGGTTACACACGCTCATGTAGTGTTGCTGCCGTCATTATCATTAAAATATGCACCATTATCTCCTCCGTCTCCCTCCCCTCTCTGTGATTGTCGACTAGATGGCTACACATGTACTCATAAAACTGGAGTCACATCCAGGTAACTACTACTTATGTTTAACTGTCATTAACATTATATAACAGGCACCAGGAGTTTATCCACCCTTGTTTTATACCCGGCCTGTTTTTGTCTGGAGGAAATACGGTACTCAAAGTTTTTAGCTTGCTCCTTCTTAGAGAATGGGAGCTATGGTCAACTTCACAGTAGTTTCACTGGATTTTAATGAAAGTCATAGTCAAACAAAGGAAGAAATTTCTAAAAACATTCTTTAAGCACCTCTATGTTAGGTATGTTTCACAATACATATGCAGTAAATAAATTAAATTCACTCCTTCACAAGTACGAGTGTTTAGCCGTCCGCCACGGAGGAGTGAGACTGGAACTTTTTAGAGCCACCTTTTGAAGACTGTGAGGTAGATTTCTGGTGGCGTATTAATTCAGCATGTGGCAGCTGAAGGAGAAGAACTGAAGAAAATAAAAAAAAAAAACAGAGGAAGAAGGGAAATGAAAGAGACAAGGAAACACAAACAAAGCGCCAAACAGAGACAATGAGATGTGGAGATAATTAGAGTCAGGCAGCCAGTAAAGACGGGAGAGTAAACTAAAAAGAGAAACAGACTGAAGAGAAGAAGAGAGTCATAATAAGAACTAGCTCCGGTCTCAAATGAGTTTGCTGCTGACTTTCCAAAACCAACACTGACCACTTTTCCCAGCCATCCGACACTTATTCCTGCTGCAGTTTTCACCGACCTGAAAACTCATAGCGCTCGTCCGCTGAGACCTCCAACTAATAAAAATGTACTTTCCATTTTTTATCCAATAAAAATCTGATTTTCTTTCCACTTGATTTCAATAAAAAACGGCTCGACTTTCCATTGAGTTTGCATCAAACGGGATTGTCTTCTCTGTTATCTTTATTCACACTTGATGAAGCCTGTTTCATGGATATAGTTCATAGTTGAGTAAGAATGACCTCCCGGTATGACCGCCAACGCTAAAACTGACATCCCAGACTTTTCTGGGAAGTTTGTCTCACCGTAGTCCGTGTGGAAGATCTGTCGCACCAGCAGCAGGAACCACTCCTTCGTCAGGCCGCCCATGTCCAGGCCCGCCTCCCCGACAAACGTCACCCTCAGCTTCTTCTTCAGGTCGCACCGCTTCCTTGTCAACTTCGGGAGGAAGAGGAAGAACCAAAGACAACAGATTAGACTAACTCTCTATCATGTATAATTAATTCACTGTCACACAATTTGCAAGTAAACACAGCTGTTGTTGTACAACCTCAGAAATAAGTATGAATGCTGTTTGTTGGGTTCATGTTTTCCTAAACGTCTGCAGACCGAGCTCAGAACCACACGGGCCTGTCTCCAAGATTAAAAGACATTTGGGTTGAACCTCACTTATTTAAGAAACGTATTTAGATTCGAGGATTCATGTTAAGATTTATAGTTGGGTTTAGTTCAGAATAAGCATTTAACATTAGAGGATAAAAGCTTCTCTCTCTCTCTCACCACAAACTCGCATATTTTTTCCACATTACAAAACATATTTTCAAAAATATATTTTTCTCCTGTCATCACATCCGCAATAAATTCCAGTTTCCGAGACATCTCTTATTTTTTCATTATCTTTGTTTACTGATTACAACCTCATAATTAAACTCCTGTATGTGACTTTTGATAATAATCTTATTAAAGGAGACATATTCTGCACATTTCCAGGTCTATATTTTTAATCTGGGGCTCTACTGGAATATCTTTGCATTATTTAAAGTTTAAAAAATCCTTTATTTATCTTCTACTGGCCCTTTATGCAGCTCCTCAGTTCAGCCTGTCTGAAACAGGCCGTTTTAGCTCCTGTCTCTTTAAGACCCGCCTCCTGATGAGCCCACTCTGTTCTGATTGGTCAGCTTCAGGAAGCTACATCAACAAACCATGAAACAAACTACAGTAGCAGGATTTCACTACTTGTTCTCGTCCTTTACTTGAAATGGAAACTTCTCAAATCCATCCGTACATGTTCAAGCTGAAATCCGATCCGAAATATGAGAGCGGACAACGCAAACAACATACGGAAAAACCTTAGCAACAACCTTAGCAACAGCTGCTTGTGGGCATGTCCACCGAGCCGACATCAGCTTGTCGGCAAGATAGAAAAAAAACAGGTTGAAGCCCTGACCTTTGACTTGCAGGCAGCATTTCTACATACGTTCACCTCAAATCATAAAGGTATATAAATAACAGAAAACCTTTCAAACAAATTAGATTTGGCCCTGAACAATCACCACACTGGAACCTTGAACATAACTCAACAAAACAACCCCTGACTTTAAGTATCTCAGTATTTTCAGACAGGAAACAGCCCCAGTTTTTAACGTCTGTGTACTAACCTCATCCAGTGAGTCGCTGAGGAGTTGTGCTCGTCGTACTTTAATGTTGAGGAACAGAAGGTTCATGTCCACTCTCTGCCTGCGAGAAACCTTACTGACCAGACTTTGCTGTCAAACACAAACACACACAATAAAGTCAGCAGACAAACATTTCTAAGCATCCCTTCTCCACCTGCTTTCTATGTCTTTCTTAGGACAAAGAGACATTTTTAGAAAGTGAGGACTTTTTTTTATCTGCTCCTCACTTCTTCAGAGGGCTGTAGGTTTAGGTTGAGGTTATGTTAGGGTATTATTTAAATTATTAAAGTGTGTGTATCTCACCCTGGCCTGACTGATCATCTGCTGCTCCGAGTCTTTCTGGATAATGGCTTTCTTCACCACTGTCGACAGGATGAAGGGAAATTGACAGAAAGAGAACCTGTGGGAGGATGAGAAGAAGGTATTTATTAATCAGTTAGAAAATATGTTTCAAGTTTATTTTTAAATATATTCACTAGAGCAGGTTCTGCACGCTCCAGATGAGCAGAATCCCCCCGTCACACTAGCCAGGGACTTTCAGAGCTGATTCCTGTTTGAACTGTAAACTAAACTCTGGACCCGTTTCTTTTATCAGACGTTAACAAGCCGTGACGCAGCGTGAAGCAGACGTCACGGCTTCTGAAAGTGTTTCCACAGCTCTTGATAAACTGCAGCAGTGGGAACGTTACTTCTCTCCATCTATTCCTGCTCGAGAGGAGATAATACTCCTGGTCTGACTTCCAGGAATCTTCAGAAGCGGCTAACATCACTCTTGGTTAAAGCTAGCGTTATGTGTCGTCACATCTGTCATCTTATTAGCAGGAAAAACCCAAGACGGTTTTCTCCGGGAGAACTCGCTACTCGCAGACGTAGCTGCGGGAACATTATTTAAGTTGACGGTGAGAAAATTTGAGTTAAATCTCCAGACATGCTGACAGCATCAGTCAGCATCTAAAGGTAATTAATGTTCTGTGTTCGGTCAGCTGTTACACACACACACACAGTCCAGGTTCATACGGCGATATTGTCTGGAGTAAAGCAGCCGTCCTCCTGATAAATCCTGAACTCCATCAGTCGAAGAAAAATGACTTCAGAAGCTGTTTCCCCTGCAGAGCCTCATTTACAACTACAGTCTGTAAACGTCCCACAATATTCACACGCATGGAAACGTTTACAATTACTGAAAGCAGCCTCTCTAATCTTATCTTACATCTGATATATCTGCTCGACATAATTTAAAAAGCGATAAAGCCTGCAGGGACCGGTAGAGGTGGAGTGTTATGTCCACAGTGAAGCGTCTGCGTCGTGTTTCGGCTCTGTCAGGAACGTCTGGTTCTTTTCCCCGCTCTGCTATCTTTACATGCAGGGTCTAATGTTGTTGCACAGTTTAAAGATTTAACTATAGAAGTTAACAGCTCAGAAAAGAAAAAAAAAACCTAATATGAGACTTTTTTGAAATGGTCAGACGGGGATTTTTTTTTTAAGGCTGAGAACTTTTAGTCACAGGATGAGTCATGATGGGAGAAAGTCAGTCAGCTTGATTAACTGGATCTACAGAGAGAAACAAGAGAAACATCTGACCTGTTTGAGTTGCCGTAACTCTGCCAGGTCCTGTACTCCTCCATGAAATCTATGTGCTCCAGAGTGATGTTGTAGAAGTCGGTGAAAGGCATGATGGGAGGAGAGGAGACGCTGTTGGCTGCATCTGAGGAGAGAGAAAGAGAGGAGGAAAGCCGACGGTTTATTCGCTACATACAATAAATCCGCGAGCGTAGGGGTCTGTGCCGCCCTCAAGATTGGTTAGGGAAGGCTGATCCGCGAGGCTCAATCCCCCCATGGCGCCGAGCCTAGTAGCGGGGGCCCAGAGGAGCGAGCTGCTGGCAGACCTGAAGGTGTGGGTGGAGGTTTGTGGTGTGATCGGTTCCTGTAAGTTAGGGAGGCGCATGTCCATGATGATGGATTTGTATGTGAGTAGCGGGACTTTGTAGTCAACCCTGAAGGAGACAGGGAACCAGTGCAATGAAAACAGAATGTTTTCACACTCTCATCAGGATCCTGGCGGCACCGCTCTGAATGTACCAGAGCTTCTGGATGCTCCTGCCAGGGATCCATGAGAAGAGCGTGTTGCATTGGTCCAGTTTTGAGGAGATAAAGTGAAGAGAAGGTGGAGTTTAGGGATGTTTTTGTGATGGTGGAAAGAGGTTTTGCACGGATGTCTTCTATGGTCATCAGCTGAGGGTTAAACCTAACAACCCAGATCAGTGACTGAGGAGGAAAAGGAGGAGGAAGTGCCGATAAGGAGAGCCTAAGAGTGTGTGTGTGTGTGTGTGTGTGTGTGTGTGTGATACTCACTGAACAGGCCGAGCACTTTGGTAGCGGAGGGAATCCACCAGGAGCACTTTGTCAGAGGAGGAAGTTCGTCCGGTTCTGCAGGAAAAAGACGAGTGGAGATGAACTGCAGGAGGCGCTCTACCAGCTGCCTGAAACGCCTCGCCGAGAGCCTGACACACACACACACACACACACACACACACACACACACACACACACACATAAAAGTTAATATTGGTTAGCATCAGCGACTTGGCAGGAGTCAGGACTGCATAAACTGCACATATCCTGAAATATACATATGCACAAAAATAGACGCTTGCACTTAAAGAGAGAAGAAAAATAGCAGTGTTGGATGGAGAAATGGGTTTTTTGGATTTGAGCGGAACTAAACCGAACTTGTAATTTGAAGCAGTTCGCTTGTAAATCATCCTTCAGGGCTCCTTGTTCAGACAGAAGCTGCCCGACTACATCAGCTGTGTCAATGCTTGGAAGGCTGTGTATGACAATTTAAAAAAGATTTAACAGCGATATGAATAAAAAAAAACCTCACACAAATTGCAAGAAGTTGTTTGTTCACTAGGCTGGATGTGGAAAATGTCTTTGGAAAACGCCTCTATTGGCTGCCGTTCCTCTATGTATCACCTTTTATCTGTGATGTGACATTATGAACAGTAGTTGTTCCATGAAAAACATTTTTAAAAAGTTGTTTTTTGTTTTAGTTTTCAAGCAAAAGAAGGACACAGCGTGATTAGATTTGTATTTCATATCCTTTTAATTAATGATTTGCGGTTGGACAATACTATAGTAATAAAGTATATAGTCAGCAGGTTTGAGAGGGAATATGAGGATCCGGAATAAAAACAAAGCCGGTTGCTTAAAATGACTGCAACTGCTGCAACTTTGCCAGAATCAGGAGGTTTGTACCAAATGACAAGGAAAGGAAAATAGTCATTAAATCACAGAGCCGTGTGTGAGATTTGCGTAACGAAAGCCAGCCAGAGCAAAAAGCATTTCCCAAAGATGGAAATACTTAAAATTTACATTCCCGTCTCACAATCGATCACCTGCTAACTCTGCTGCAATGATGACATGACAAGACCCACTGGCCCACACATCCAAAACTTATTTACAGCTCCCAAATCACACATTTCTCTCAGAGGGCTTTTCAATCTGTTCAGCATCCAACAAGCTCTATTACTTGGATCTGGTTCGGACGAGGGGGGGAAAAAAACAGCGAAAAGACAATACAACAACAATACACAAGTGAGGATGAAGAAATACGCCTTTGTTTTAACACTGCTGTGAAAGGAATTGATTCACTTTTTCATTTATGTGACACATGTTTCAGTAGAATTTGGTGGAAACACAGCTTGTAAAGACAGGTAGAAAAAACAGATAATAAAGTGGTGGCAACTTTGTGTGCAAACAAACACATCACACACAGTCAGACTTACTTTTTGAGCCAGTGGACCAGGAAGTGGTGGTCGGCCTCAGACAGAGCTGCGATCTGCCTCAGAAGGTGAGCGTAGATCACGTAGGTGCTGGTGCTCGAATACTGGGGGTTCTAGACAAAGTTAGTGACAAAGCTAATCAGTCACATATTTGGTTTAGAAACATCTGACTTCAGAAGATCCAGCTGCTGAACTGAACTAAATTTAGGTTCTCCATATCTGTTGCGGGACAAAAGGCGTCCAACGACACTCCAGGGTTTTTCAGTCTGCATGCTGGCAAAAGCATTTAAAAAGATAATACCAGTACATTACAACTTGTATTATACTTTTGTAGATTTTAGCATAATTTATATCAGTAATAATGACATTTTACGCACTAAGTTAAAGGCAGAGATCTGGGAACACATTGTAACCATTAAGGGTGTCTTCAAACCTGTGGTTCATCTCGTCAGGTCAGAATCAGTGGATGAGTTGGTAAAGTTTCTGTGTTTTCTCCTGTATGCAGTGAACCAAAATGCATCACTAAAAGCTATAAGCTACTAAAAGGTGAGAATGTTCTTTCATGTTGTTGGTTGGGAGTGTGAACATAAAGGAGGAAGTACGAGGAACATACGTCAGTGTTTCCCCTATAATTGTACAGGCCTGGCAGGCTGCAAGACCAACGAGACCCCCCCCCCCCCCACCAGGTCAAAAAAACCACCAAATATCCATAAAATCAGAAATAAATAGTGTTTGGGAGCCTCTGTGCAGCGCTGTTCCAAAACGTAAGTTAACCTTTGTGTCGTTGCCCAGGAAACTCCTGGTAGCGTGACTCCTTTTAAGGAACAGGGCAGTGCGTAATGTGTGTGCGCGTAGCTGGTGAGAGAGTGAGCGGCAGAAAAGTGACGGTGGATGCGAGTGGAGAGGAAAAGGTTAGCAGGAAGTCGTTAGTCTGGCAGTAATTGTACAGTACAGACTACAGCGTGTCAGTTAATAAATGCTGCAGCTTGTCAAGACAAAGAAAAGTTACGGCTGTTGTTTCCCCAACTGCTGGAAAAGTGAAAGGAGTTAGCTCAAAAGTTAGCAACAATGGGTTAGCTTAACCTGAAGATGCTAAACAGAGAAACATTGTACGTTGTTGCTAGGTGATAGCAACTGCTAACGGGAACCGTTTAGCTCAAACTTGTAGCCTTGTAGTCTGTCAGATGGAGGTCGGATCACGTTCCCACCACAATCAAACTGATCCAGAATTAATTTGTGACCCGACCGCTGTGACCACTTCCTCAAAAGGGTCTCGGTGCGGTTCTTTCAGTCAGAGCTGATGATGATTGGTCAGATGTCAGATGCGTCCAAATTAAACGTGCCAAGGAGGAAAACGATCCAGAGTCTGAATTCAATCGGATTAGACAACACGGGTTTGAAATCGCTGCGTGACGTCGGGTTGAATATCAGCTCGTCGGGTTTGGAAAGTTATAAAAATGACCCTTCACAGCAGTCCTTAATCTGAAGAAAGAAAAGTTTGGCTGGTTCGGGGGATTCGAAGCGATTGATCAAGCTATCCAACAAGCACGTCAGACAGAGTATATCGACCTCTTAAAAAGAAGTCTGACAGGTCGAGAAACACAAGCAGACGTGGTTGGAAACAAACCTCCATGTTAAGACAAATTTATTGTGAAGAGAAATCAGTGGAGAACAGCAACAAAATGCCCCGTCAGGGTAGAAACGGACAAAACTATGAGAATAAAACCCAAAGTTTCAAATAAACTCAATTTGTCAGTCCCCCCCCCCCCCATGTGACACGCAACATACTCAACACTCACAGTTAGAATTACCAGTAAGTATGAAACAACTGGGACACAGTGAGGGTCATGAGCTTGTCAAATAATGTTCATCTGGTTTACAACTACGGGATCACGGGGAAGAGAATCTGTCTTTAAAAAAAAAAAAAAGAAAGTGAGATTCAACTCTGGATTTAAACGGCTGTTTTTTGTGGTTACTCCTCTATTTTCTCCTTAAGAACATGACTCATGTTGACTTCGAGAACATAAGGTTCTGTGTTGTTAAGACTGATGTTTGGATGCAATAAAACAAACAAAAAAAAACCAAATTACATAATGAGTGAGATAATCCCAAAGAGCGTCATTTAGTCTTTACAGCGTTTTTAACAGAGATGAAGAAGAAGGAAGAGAAAGAGAAGAGTTGAACGTGTAAGCTAAGCAGAGCTTATAAAGGAGGGAGAGTCGTCATCAGACAGGAAACCAGCAGTCCTCAACTCCAACATGACCTCACCCATTCCCAGTATGTGTGTGTGTGTGTGTGTGTGTGTGTGTGTGTGTTCTCCTGAGAGCTGGAAAACGAAGCGAGTCCTCAAAGTCAAATGGGACAAAAATCAGACGTTTGGCTTGTGTGTGTGTGTGCTGATGGAGCGTAGAACCACAGTGGAACTACTGTAGATTCCTGTCTTTATCTGATTCTAATTCCCACAACCATATATGGAAATTAGACTGGAGAGAGAGAGAGAGAGAGAGAGAGAGAGAAAGACAGAGATAGAGAGAGAGAGAGAGAGAGAGATCAAAAATAGGATCAAAAGAAGGATCAAAGAAAAAAAAAAAAAAAACCACAAACAGAAAAAGACAGAAACGGAGAGGAGGATACAAAGACAGGGAGAGTTACTTTCTGTCCAGAAATGAAAAATGATTGGAAAGAAAGATTTTAAAAAAATGGTTGTTATCGATCAAAACTGTCACATAAAACACACATACTGAATCTATGGTTGTGACCGAGCCGACAGATTTCACAAAACAGCAAAAGGACATTATATATATATATAAGACGCTATATAGGCCGATCCAGCGGTGGAATTATGGGTTATGCTCTCAAAACGCTGCCACAATTACTGCAGTAAGAGATTTGGAACCGAATTCACACCGACAGCGAAAGCGGAGACGTTTGGGTTAATCACGGTCGGCAGTCGTTCCACCTGATGAGAGTAGTCTGTGTGTGTGTGTGTGTGTGAATGTGGAAGCTATTCAGCCCTAAAAAGCACTAGTCTGAAATTAATTATAAAACACACAGAAGACCCAGTTTGGGAAAGAATAACATGAAAGTTGTGCTTCTGTCCAAACTCCACAGAACTCTGAATGTGAGAGCGCTGAGAGGAGCAGCTCATTAAACCCAGAATTACTCGCTAGCGTATGATTAGCCAGTCTCACCTGAACCAGGATGAAATAAGCTCGCAGGTCGTCTTTAGTTCGAGGCCTGAAAACAGAAAACACACACTCAAAACCTTCAGCTGTTATATCATCATAATGTCAATAACTGGATGTTTGCTACATATCGTTTTGGTCATACATGGTAGAAGAATTTAAACTAAACTAAACTCTCATTTCTTAACCTGTCAGACTTTCTTTTAGGGTGTAAATCTTCATTATTTGGTTGTTTAGGCAGATCTGAACACACACATTCACACCAGAGAAAACAAACTAATGTATAGATTCAATAAAAATGAAAGTCGATCAAATCGTCAGGTGTTCTCACCCTTTCCACTCTCTCAGCAGGCTGTTGATGATCCCTTTCAGCACTGACTTCTGGATGTCCTGAGGCTAAAACACACACACAGCAAAACATTTTCAGTGTTCAAGACAGACAGAACCAAAAGATCAGAGGAACATTCCTGAACATCAGAGACCCACAAAGGTCTGAAGCAGCTGTGGGGAAAAAATATACAGTTACAGTTTGTTCTTGGATTCTTGTTTATTTGCATCAACTGGCAGCTTATCGAGTCAGTCGGAGAGTATCTGGAGCTAAACTTATACTGAGGCTCAGTTACACACTTAAACGCACAATATGTAATTTCAGCAGCTAGGGGGTCTCTCAATCAAAACAATAACAAAAGACGGAGTGAAGTAGCAAGGGATCATGGGAGTTGTTGTCTTGGTTGTTGCTGCTGCTAACACTTGTTGGGTTTATTTCTTTAGATTCAGACGCTATCCGCAGAGGTCTCCTCCTCTCCAGAAACAAACGTACACACAGATTAAAATACTAGTTAAAGTTGTTTCACCTAAAAAAAAAATCAATATTTCTCCGACGATGTTTGGTGACCACCGGACTTCCTGGAGGGGCTGTTAGCCGAGCTGCTGCTAACGTTTGTCCAGTTTATTTCTCTGATAACTTAAGATCCAGACGTCCAGTGACTAAAATCCTTCTTCCGGCTAAAAGATATAGTTAAAAACCACCTAAATTTATCATGAAAATGTGGCTTAAAACTGAATAAAAGTCCATTTATAACAGTTTGTGTGGAACAACCACAACGCCGATGTATTATCTTGTATGAGTGTAAGTTACTCTTTGGTAGACGCCATTGTAGCGGACAAACACAGCGCCGCCGTATGCATCTTGTGCGTGTTTACTCTTTGGTAGAGGAGGTATGACGCCATCGACAGGCGACCAAATGAAACGGTCCGTTACTTTGATTAAATGACAGAGTTTGAAAATTGTTGGAAACATTTGGGATAATGTAAGTACACAACTCAACAACATATATAACATAGGTCTAGTTGTTTTTAGACATTTTAATGTGGAACAATTACATATTATAGCTTTAATGTCATGATATATCCATTGGTTTGGTGTCGGTGGTTCAAATCTCCCACTTGGAAATATACCATAAAGGCATCCGTAAAGAGGAACTGCACCCAACAGCCAATAAATGTACAGAAGAAGAAGTTTGATGATGAGATAGGAGCATCTTCTTCTATGTGTTTGTAGGCTTGACCTTGTTATGTAAAAGAGTCTGTATGCTTACTGTGCTGAGCAGCGCGTCGTAAACGGCGTTGACGAACTTGGCGTTGACTCCTGAGTCGTCTATGGTGTTAAACGATCCGTTCGCCTCTCGCTGGGGAAGAGAAGGAAAGGAGGAATACGAGGAAAGAAAAGGAAAAGGGGGGGAGAGAGAGAGCATGAGAAGGGAAACAGCAGAGAATGGAAATGCTTTCCCATCGTAAAACAGTTATGGCGTCTGGTGAAATTTTAACAGCATCTAAAAACAGTTGTCTCACAACAGGCATTCTGCTGAGAGCCAGACTCTGCTTGTGCGTCTGTTCGTGTGTTCTACCTTGAAGGCAGCGTTGATTTCTATGAAGGAGTCGAAGGTGGTCAGGTAAAACTCTCGGACCTCCCTCCAGTCACCCGATTGGACGGCGCGCTCTATGTCCTCCCTGGAAACACAAACACAAACAACTCATTTGTTTTAATGTGTGTTTGGAGCTTCAAAAAGGTGAGTTGAGTTTGGGTTTTGGGGGTTACTCACTGGAACTCCTTGGTGGTCTTGGTGCGCAGGGGGATGATGGGGTCGGAGGGGAACGGAGCTTTGACCTCTGGAGGTAGAGTGTCAATGGAGAGTCGCTGCTTCTGACGAACGTCGCTGCATATTGGAGGCAGCTCTCTCCCTGAGCGACACATACAGAAACAGGAACTCCATCAAAAAGAGGAGAAATGAAAATGAATTGATGGACTTTTTATTGGTTCTGATACAATCAATTAGGGACCCAGATGGGTGACGTCCATTCTTTTAGGAAATGAAAAGAGAGAGGCTTTCTGGATTTAAGGTCTTTGCACACCAAGTCTGTTTTTTTCATCTGAAATTGTCACGTTGTGTCGATCACGTTTACACACCAAGAGATTCCGAAAGTTTCGCCCGTCATTAAAGTTTTCGGAGCAGGTTCGATTTTCTGTGGTTTTTTTGCATCCGTCAAAAGCTTTTACAGAGTTGTTTGACCACTCAGAGCCACCATACACGCAAACAACACAGCCTGGAAACACTGATACTATCAGTTCTAGCAGAGAAGTTATACACAGACTGATCACAGGACGACTATTGATCATCATCTTGTCTGTATGTTGCAGCGTTTTGAGGCTAAACCCTGAATATCTGCCGGTCCAGTCGATCACCTGTGATCAGGTTCAGGATCAGTTGGATCGTGGAAATCGGTCATCTCCTCTTTACTGTGTGGTTCTTTCTTGGACCACAAAATCATCCTCACTGCTTGATGACTCCATTTTACCTCATATTGCGAATTTTCACAACGCATATAGTAATAAAACACATCGGACTCAGTGGGCAGGGTTTCTGTGAGTGATGATTTTTGTCGGATGACGGATTAAAAAAAACGCATACGAAAAAAATGGACTTGGTGTGTAAAGACAATTACAATCTCAGAGGAGGAATTAATAAAGATGTTAGAATTAGAGTCATTTTTATGATTATCTAAGAACAGTTTTGTTGTTTTTGACTGTAATAACAGTTTTAAACCTTCAGCCTGGTTTTTAATTCTATCCTTATTTTTGTGACGGTATTTTGTGAGATATTTTTTACTGTTTATGTTTCATTTTGTTGCGCAACATCCTTCAGGGGCTGGAAATTCATAATTCTAGCTCTCATTGGGTAACTTCTGTTGAGTACATACAGCCTGTGTATTTTTTTCAGTAAATCACTCTGATAGAGGCGCCAGGCTGAAACATGTTGGTGACATAAAGACAGAAACCATCTATTAAATGTTCCTGTAGAGCAGAAGTGAGAACTGCTCGAGCCTCATCAATCAACCTCCTGACCAATCACAGCAGTTCTTGATAGTCTCCAGACTATCTGTGATCATCTGTCAACTTTTAATGCTGTCGACTGGTGTAAATGGTTAAAATACATTCAACACAATGAATACATGTTCATGATAAATCTGGATATAAATATGGTGCTGGATATGATCTATTCAGTTTATCATCTCTGTCATCATCACCGTCTGGACTATGAGACGGTTCTGAGCTACAGCAGCTCTCACACAGGATAAAAATATGCAGATATGGAGTCAAATGAAGACATCAGAATCATGATAATACACATGAAGTCTGTTTATTAAGTGTTGATGGTTATTCTGGTTAAATATTCATTATTAACCTAAACAGAAATCATGTTCTGTCTTATTTCTGTTAAATATCTCCTCCTCCTCCCTCATTAAAAGAATCCTGGACACTGTTGTGGAAGAGCACACGAGCCTTTGATGTCTTAAAGCTGAGAAGGTTTATTGAAGTACTCGGCCAAGCAGAGAACTGAAACATCGAACATGGAAGTCATCTGCGACTCGGATGCTGTTTCTTTCCGTTCTGCCTCCTGAAGGTCTGAGTCTTTATCAGCCTAAAATATGAAAAATTAGTCTGATTGGTTCACTAGTTTCTAAACAAGGAACTGCATTTTTATTTTACAGTTTATTTCACGTTGCACGGCAGTTTTGGTTTGAATGTCTGACTGTGTCAATAGAATCGACGTGTCCATCTATCTGTGTCGTCTAGGAAAGCCTCCTCCGACCTTGGTGACCATGGCGACGCTGATTTACCCTCCATCAGAGAGGTTTCTGCTTTCCCCAAAACAAAGATGGAAAACTCCATAACAGACACAAGATGTCTTTACTACAGAAAAAAGAAAAAACAAGTCGATTCTCCGTGGAAGTGCGCTGGAGGCTTCAAGTTTTCACATCCTATATGTGCAACCTGCATACTGGATCGTGATTGGCTGCAAACTAGCCGTGATGTCACCAATCATGCTGATAGTCCCAACTCTTAAACTTTAATATAAGCGCAGAGAAACTTTCCATTTCCAGCAGATGACGATGTGAAAACAGGCTTCTAGTGTCAGATTCTGCTCTCACAGTGAAGCTCAAACATCACAGTGAAGTAACAAGAAGAAAAACACATTTTCCACATGTTTGGATTCAGACTACAGCGTGACACCCTGTTCAAACTTTCTTAACTAGCTGCATTATCACAGCTTTCTGAGCTACATCAGCTCTCACACACACAAGACCAGAAGAAGTTTGACTCGACATTATTTCTAGTCGACTTGCTGCCATTTTTTTTGCTGTACTTCATGTTTCAGATGCACCACATTTAAGGAGAATGAAAAAAAGGATTTATTAAATCAGCCAAAAGTAGTCAGCACTTTGATAAAAACATCAAATTTCTGACAAATGGAGCATAACTTTGTACCCGACCGACAGCAGATCTGCAGCTTAAAAGAGATTCAAATGAGAGTTTGTTCCTGTTTAGAAACATGTAAGAAATAGAGCAGGAGAAAGAATGAAAAGAGAAAAAGTGAGACTGACACGCACACACACACACACACACACACACACACACACACACACACACACACACACACACACACACCAACCACATAAATGCATAAACGATAGCTATTAACCGTGATCTGTGTGTAATCACAGAGGACAGGCTGCACTACGTGACTACGATTCCCTACAATGTAAAAAACACACACACACACACACACACACACACAGTCACCCGTCCTCCCACACTTCTGACCATCCGTCCATCCATTCTGTTTATAATTAGCCTCCTATTGTCTCTGTCTCCACGGTAACAATAGTCACCGCCGGGCCTGTCCAGGTGCATTATGGGAGCTCATTCTGTAGGCGTGGACAGATTGCAAAAGCAGAAGATAAAAGAGGACACGAGTACAGACGGATAAATTACACTGCTGCTCTCTTTTAAACAGCAGAGGAGCTGGAGATGAAACGTTCGCCCTGAAGGTGGCGCTGCAGGTGAGGTCATAGAGTTATTAAAATAAAAAATAAAAAAAGAGTTCAAAGAAGCAGGGATCTGTTCAGGAAACTCCATGTGAACACAACACTGTTATATGGTATCATCACCTTTTAAGTTTACAGCTGTTTATTTCCACATCCAGCAGTTACGGAGCAACATTATCATTCATGTGGAGTCGTGTTTCTGTCCACCTGGTGAATGTAAGTCCAATATTCACTCTCTTTTAGCTCTGTTTTTAACTCTCTACCAACTCCTGAGGGAAATATCTGGCTCTTTAGCTGCTAAATGCTCCACTATGTTCACCAGCTAGTCTACAGCTAACTGTGTCTGCTGAGCAGGTGGAGAACAGCGGCTTTTTACAGCTTTTACTCTGAAAACAGCATTACGATCCTTGTTGTGGATCAAAATGCTGTTCAAAGTAAAAAATGTAGCTTTGATGTTGATGCTACAGGAGGAGACACCAACATCCTGCATATTTCCATGGCAACTTGGTCAAGAGATGTGTTTATTAGATGTTTAGTTGATGGAAGTAGATTGAAAATGGACGAACAATAAAAGAACAGCTGATCAGAGCAGGAAGGAGGACAAGACAACACTCTCAACTCTCATCCTTCCATCTCTCTCTCCACCTCCTCTGCTTCTTAATCACCCTGCACTGTCAGCTTGTGCGTCACCCAATTTAGTCCTGACAGCAACAAACCTCCGTCGTCATGACGCCCTTTAATCAGAAGAGTCACCTTCGAGACCTCGTCCTCCTCCTCCTTCTCTCTTCTTCTTCTTTTGTCATCACTCTTTGATGTCTTTTGAAGGGCGAAGAAGACAACCGTGTCATCTTCCTCCAGTGTCGTCCATTTATTCATGTTAATTGTTCTTTTTAAAGTTGAATAAACAGACTAAAGATGAGATGTTAAACCTGGTAGTTTCATCCACTACTGCAGGAAACCAAACAAGGAGATTGGTTGAGACTGAAGATGAACGTCCATTAAAAAGTCTGCTGTTTATTTCAATAATTACATATTTATTAAATGATAAAAAACAGCAGCAGATAAGCCGACACACGTTGGTCAACGAGGACGTGCAACATATTTATTCATGTGTATTCTGACAGTTTTACTTGAATGCAACTTGACCTGATTGGTGCAGATACTGTTTATAATGGTTTGGTTTTATTCTGACATAACATCTGTATAACATACTTACATAGTTCAGTTTATTGTCTGTAAATCCATCATAAGGCTGATGTTTGCGATTTGAACGTTTCTTAAACATTTCTCAGCTTTTATGGAACTTTTAAAAACTGATTTCATTGATTTTTTTAGTTTATTTCAAATTTTAGAATGTCCTAAACGAAATAAGAGACCAGCTTTCTAACAAACTGATCTTTAGCAACATAAAAATATGACAGTAGATGAACTTTAAACTTGAGAGAAACCTTTTAGGAACGAGACAATAACCAGATATGATAATAATACGACCATTATGTGCTTTTACTCCATGCCGTTCCCTTCGCTGTCGCCGTTTCCTGCTGCACTTCCCCAGTTTCCTGCTGAGATCAATTGACTTTTTGAATCTTTTCCACAACAAGCTGAACTTTCATGCCAGTGTTTCTAGAAAAGGTGTCAGTGTTTTTTCACCCCTGAAATAAAACTCAGATGGATCTCTGCTCGGCTCAGCCTCAGCACACAAAAACCATATTTGACAATATTAAAAGGAAATACAAACCTCCTGTAATACTTTACAGATGAAATAGCAAATTGTGGTGATTATCCAGCAGGCCAGGCGACTGTAACGGACCCGAGGAATGCTACACTATCTTGTGTGTGTGTGTGTGTGTGTTGAATGTTTTCACTTTCATATGGTTTTCATTTGGGGCGGAGGTTTGCATAATTATTCTGGCATCGGTAGCCGTGGTGACAAAGCGGGCTGGTGAGCACTCCGCTGGGTCTGCGTTCTCACGGCAGTCAGAAATAACCTCGCCTTTAATGTCAAAGAAAAAGGCGAGGAAGAAACCTTTTAATGTCAAGACGCTGACGAGGAAATAAACAATACCGCCATGTTTGTCATCTTCCTTTTTCTCTGTCAGAGTGACAGTTAAATGCTTTTATTTTCCTAAAAACTTAATTTGACGGAACAAAACTGCAGTAATTTGTCATGTTGGAGTGATTTCCTCCATTAAACTCATTGATTTAAGCATGAAACTAATTCATTTCAGCTCTTAAATCTACTTGAAACTATTGAAGTGAAATGAAAATGGAAGAAAAAAAAAAAAAGAAGCTTGACTATGAGTCAGCTGAGGCCTGAATTGCCCCATAAAAATTCCTGCAACTATCTAATTAGAAGTGTGATCCTATGATTTTCTGCATACTGAGAAATTTGAAAATGCAAAGTCATCAAGTGGATAAAAAACATGAACAGCTTTTCTTGTTCTTTCTTTTCTTTTTTTTCTTTTCTCTTCAGGAGAATTCAGGAGTCGATGCTCCGACGTCGCCGCTAGCAACTGAACATAAACAAAGAGTCTGAGCCATACGTCAAGCGTACTGTAAACAGAGGAAGTAACACATCATTACATCCGAGCCGAGACAGAGAGCGCGCAGTGACTCCCAGAGAACAAAGAGCGACAGAGCTTTGAAAGTGACTGAGATGGAGACTGATAAAAAAACTGATAGAAGGATGTGAGAGAGTCCTGACTGAAGGACTGTTCCTCTACTTCCACATACTAGATTTAAAGGGGAAAAAGCTCCAGTGTTAATAAAAAAGGGTTTTTCTTTGTAAAAGTCACCTCATATGTTGGTGGTTTATTTTCATCAAATGGAAATAAAAAATCTGCCTGTATGACAGCGATGAGGTTTGTTATTAAAGGGACACATAATCCAACCGCTAATAAGCAGAAAAATCATTGCACCTGCACACCTAGAAGACCATGAACCTGCAAATAAAACCAGTATAAATTATGACTGGAGCTCCAGGAACCAGAGCCTCCCTATGCACTTATTTACAATTAATGTGTGGTAATATAGAAAATAAAGTAAAATTTAACCTCACGTCTGTGTTTATTCACCCCAAACAGCCAATTAGCTTTAAGCTAGCGACGCAAAAGATGCTTTGATTGTGTCTGGAGGAGTTCAGCTAACTGGACTTTCTGTACATTAAGAAGTAGATAAATAAAACCTCAGGACAGGATGTGTGCAGATCTTTCAAATTAAAACATTTTCAACTTGTGACATTTTGGCTGAATTTGCGTCTGTCCGTCGTAATCGTGCTGCCAATCAAATTAACTTCACCTTCTGTCCAAAAACACAATCATAAGGAGAGTTTACCAAAACAAGAAAATACACTGTAAGTATATATTTTGTTTATTTTGTGTGCTTCAGATTGCAACTTTACATCCTAAAATCTAATTTTCTTGGAACAAGCATAAAATTCTGCCACTAAGATTTATTAACTTGATCTGTTAGTGGATTAAAGTCAAATTATCTCACATCAGAGGCAGAATTTGTTTCTTTTTTGATGAAAATTTTGGAAAATTTAGGGCCGAATATTGAATATATATGATTGTATTTTGCAGTCTGATGTCCACCTGACGGACCCAAAACTTCCTGGACATGAACTCACCGTGTCTGAGCCCGAAGGTGCTGCTCAGGGTGCCCGTTATGCCGCCAGCGAAGGCCCGTCCTCCTGCGTCCCTCCTCTGGTTCAGCGTGGAGATGAAGGTGCCCAGAGACGGAAACGGCTGCTTGGCTCCTCGTCCAAAACCCTGACGCGGGGAGATGACATCATCACCACAACATCATCACCACAACAGACAGAGAGGAAGGATTACTACTTATATTTCTCTGTTGCGTCAGTAAACGTTGATGACTGAGCAGGTAAATCACTTACAGCTGACAGAGGCGTTATGTCATCTGGAGCCTGATAACAATATCTTTGGACGTTATTTTATATGTTCTGTACACACATAACATAAACTAACATTTTTGGCGTGGATTCCTCAAACTTGCTTTTTAAACATTTCAAATGTATTTGTATAGAACTATGTCAAACAAACGCAGTGAGAAATGCTTCACAGGTTGATGTTTGTAGCAGAATACTGGGAGGAGAGACTCAGCAGCCAGACGTTCCTCCGTTCTCTGTTTAGGAGATCAGCTGCTCCACCTCAAAGGTCAGTCCACCTTAAATGAGCCTGGTCAGGTTAGGCTAACACACTAACGCTAACCTGCTTTAATCAGCAGATGATAAGCGAGACAGAGGATCTTGGCTCAGGCCTCGAGGAGTTGTTGCATTTATTTACTGATAAACAGTCTAAGCTGTAAACACATTCACAGACATACTGCTAACATATCTATCATATCATAACAGTAACTCTCCGCTCCGTCGCCAGCCTCTCTCGACTGCAGACTCCCTTCTCTCCGCCTTAATGGAAGACTAATACTCCCCATTTTCAGGTCGTCATCTGTCCTTCCTTTGTGTGGATTACATTAGTAAATTACTCTTATTGGCTTTTTACTCACAAAGCTTTTATTGCACTTACAGTAACATGTGCACATAAATGAGATAAATAAGATAAATAAACATATTTAGTCCTGTTGGAGGGGAAACGCTGGTGTTAATGTGCAAATACTGTGTATTTTACTATGTATGATTGAGTATAATTGAGTGTGTGGACTTTCTTTAAGAGATCCAAATAAACAAATAAACAAAAAATAAGATACATATATTATATTTGCATAAAAAAGTCCAATCAAATATACAGAAATGCAGCTTTTAAAACACACTGCTTCAAATAAAAAGCCATGTTTACATCTCTGCCAACATATTAACTACTGTAATATATCTGTGCTAATATAATATTAATAATACTGATGTATTAAACCTGCTAATAATATAAATAAAAGCTCCTTCAAAAAGTAGCGACTGAAGCTACATTTAAAACTAAGATACCTTTTAAGACACTGTGGCTCAGAGTTCAACAACACTTTATTTTACAATTTATTGCTGATACAAAAGAGGCAAGAATGGAAAACTTGTGCTCATGTGTAATTATCTTTTAATACTTTCCTGAAAAATATCTGAAATAAACGCCAAGGTAAAAAACAGCAGCTACAGTCTGCGACAAATAAATTCACTCTGTGTTATCAGATGTTGACAGACGATCGTAACTAAAGTGAATCTATTCAACATCACATTTATTAAATGTTCACTGTGATTAATCACAATCTGGTCCTTTGATGTTTCAGACACGTTTCAAGTCTCTGCATGAAGAGTCTCAAGTGCGACGAGAGGAGGACATGAAGAGGAGAGAAGGGAGGGATTTAGAGGAGGAGGGAGCTGAACATGGAAATTACAGGATAAAAACAAAAGAGAGAGGGAACGAAGAAAGGTGAGGATAAAAAAACAAACAAGAAAAAGGGGTTAGAGGTTAGGAAGGACCGAGAAGGAAAGGAAGAACGGGAGGAGAGGATGAGAGGAGGGACAAGAAAGTGAAAAATAAAAGAGGATGAAAGGAGGGAAGGAGAGCAGGAAAGGAGGGATAAGAGAGGGAAAGGACAGGAAATTGAAATGCGGATAAGATGGGAGAGACATGAACGGAGGGAAAAGTGGGAAAAAGAAATTAAGGAAAGATATTCAGAGAGAGCGGGAAAGAAAAGAGAACAAGGAGAACAGACAGGAGGGAGAGGAGGAGGAGAAGAAGAGAGGAGGAGGAGGGATGAGAGGTGGAGGAAGAGAAGAAGAAGAAGAAATCAACAGATGCACAACAGCCGCTCCTGACAGCAGCAAACACTCCACACACACACACACACACACACACACACACACACACACACACACACACACACACACACACACACACACACACACACACGCACACACACACACACACTAGCAGCGATGCGTTCAGGGACAGCAGGAAGACGATTAATCTGCCGTTCAAAATGAATCTGTTTCCAAAAGAAATGAGACCCCGAGGAAAAATCTGAACAAAATCAAAGTCCTGGCAGCGGCACACACACACACACACACACACACACACACACACACACACACACACACACACACTTCTACTGTTTCCATGTCATTGTTTAATTTTCTCTCTTGTGCGCTGCAACATAAGAGAGAAAACACAAAGGATAGTTTGTCTCAGAAGAACTGACCTCATACAGTTAGCAACAGGTTGTGTTTTCAGAGGAGTTATGACACGACACGACACAACACACACACACACACACACACACACACACACACACACACACACACACACACACACACACACACACAGCAGCAGCGATGCGTTCAGGGACAGCAGGAAGACGGTTAATCTGCCATTCAAAATGAATCTGTTTCCAAAAAAAATGAGACCCCGAGGAAAAATCTGAACAAAATCAAAGTCCTGGCAGCGGCACACACACAAACACACACACACACACACACACACACACACACACACACACAATATTCTACTGTTTTCATGTCATTGTTTTATTTTCTCTTTTGTGCGCTGCAACAAAAGAGAGAAAACACCAAGGACGGTTTGTCTCAGAAGAACTGACCTCATACAGTTAGCGACAGGTTGTGTTTTTTATGACACGACACAACACACACACACACACACACACACACACACACACACACACACACACATATGTGCAGAGACACTTTCATCCCGTCTCTTTTACACAGAAGCTCCGCCTCTCCCTGGCGAGAGCGTTGATGAGATGCAACAGGTTCTTCATTCAGATCGGATCAAACACGCTCAGTTAACACTTACTGATCTACACACACACACACACACACACACACAACACAGTGAATGCATGAATACAAAAGAAGGTTTTTGAAACCAGATCAACATTTTAAAAAAGAACCACATCTGATAATTCAACACAAAATGTACAAACTCATGTGGAAACCTCAACAGTTCCCTCTGCAACTGGACGAATGTAAAGTCATGTTTACAACTGAAATTAAAGTGCAGGTTATCATGACCTAAATTAACAGAAGGATGTTATTAAAATGTGTTCTCCCACAATGCACTGCACAAAGGAAACGGAGCTGTCAAAGTCATAGTGGATGGTGGTGAAACAGTGCCAGGAACACCTCGGAAGACAAAAACTAAATATTGAATATCGCTGTCTTTTGTTGGGTTTAATTAATGGTGTCATTTGATTACCTTTGCACAGCGCACGTATTGCATCATTTCCCACTAGTATAAAACAATGCAGTATGTTGATATTCTTGCACGCTAACTGCACACAGCTTTAGTTTCGTTCCGTGTAACGTCGGTTTCCTGCATCCTTGCACCTAAGCGGCGCGTGTATAATTACACTCCCTTCTCGGTGAAACAACCCAAGCGGCCACATCACTCCTCCGCTTCTCTCTCTCTCTCTCCGGGACTCTTTCATTATCACCGTCAGAGCTCCACCCAAAAACCACATGACTGACAGGTGATCTTTGGGAAAACGTGGAGCAGAGAGAGACACACCACAGTGACGAGCAAAACCAGCAAGGAAAGTCGGTTTCAGAGAGGAGGAGGAAGGAGACAAAAAAAAAGTTATCGACTAATATTTCTTGCTTGATGAAATGAACACTGACTATGTCCTGGTTCACATCTGACAACGATTAACAGTTTGACCAGCAGCGTTTTATCTCAGCGAGTCTTGTGATGTCCGTTCTGTCCAACTTAACTCAGTCATTCAGTCTGAGAGGAAATGCTGTCATCCAAAGAGAAACCACACCAAGAACAGCTCAACATCTGACTCACACACACACACACTTTGCTCTGCCTCCTCTCTTCTCTCAGCTGTTAATCTGTAATTATGTCCTGTTGATTCTTGTGTGCTGTATGTTTGTGTGCTGATGATAGAAATATAGCCTTTTCCAATAGTAAGTTAACTGTTTTCTGTCATGTCCGTGTTTCTTCTGTGCGAACATGATGACCAGGTGTTTACTGAGACTGGCATTTTGTTAAAAAATGTGTCAAACGTGCGCTAAGTCAGCAGCCATCATTCCTCCTCATCGAGCCGGGCCAGTTATGGCGGAGAGTCGGTTGTGTTCTGGCACCGGACGACCAGATGTGGGCCAGCTCAGACCACGTCTGGAGGCTGAAGTACCTTCAAGTGCCACTGACCGCCACTAGACGCTCCAGCTGCCTCCCAGTTCTCTAGAAATACTCTCAATCATTTTGTCAACATGTCATTCTGGTCTCAATCTCTGAATTCAGGCTCCTTAATAAGTTTTCTGGTGGTCAATTTGGAAATCATTGCTGCGTTAATAAGATTTGAAGACTTGTAGTAGCTTTGATAATAATTTAGCTAACGTTAGCCCAAGTGTGCGGCTCTTGGTGTTCCCAGTAAGCTAGCTTTAGCTTCGGGCTGAGCTAGCGGGGCTTGTTTCCAGAGCGTGAAAGGCAACACTCCTGCACTCCTTATCTGGAAGGTCGACTATAAGCTGCTACTAGATGCTCCAACTGACTCCCATTCAAGAGCCTCAACTTTTCTCCAGAAATACTCAGTCAGTCATTTTTTCAACACGTCATTCTGGTCTCAATCTCTAAATTCAGGCCCTCTAAAAAGTTTGCTGGTGGTCATTTTGGAAATTATTGCTGCGTTAATAAGATTTGAAGACTTGTAGTAGCTTTGATGTCTGCCATGTGGGTGTTGATTGCATAATTTAGCTAATGTTAGCGGCGCTTGGTGTTCCCAGTAAGCTAGCTTTAGCTTCGGTCTGAGCTAGCAGGGCTTGTTTCCAGAGCATGAAAGGCAACACTCCTGTACTCCTTATCTGGAAGGTCGACCATAAGCTGCTCCAATGCAAACCAACAGGTCACATCACACCTCTGTCTTTATACACAGTCTATGGCTTGGGGCCCGTATGTAGCGGCCAGATTTGACTCAGTTTGGGTCTGTAAATTTTGGCTTATTTAGGCTGAGAAATGAGTTCCAGTTAGCGAACCTCTGGCCAGCTTTGGGCCCAGAGACTTGAGCTGATTCTGGTGCATCGTTCATCACGGGTCTGTCGACCAGTCGTGACAGATTTAGGCCACAGACTGGTCCAATTGGCTACCTTAAGGTGTGAGAGAGAAACCTACCATAAAGGAGAAATCAGAACAACACTGAAGACTGAAGAAAAAATAAAATATAAAAATTTAAAGATCCACTGGACTGCAGAGTTATCTTCAGTTGTGCAGATTAGTCTATTTACTCACAGGTTTCTCATATGTGCATATTTCATTTTAAACTGATGTTGAGTTACCTGAATAAATGATATCATGATTTCTGAACAGATTTTATAACATTGACTCAATATTTCCAGCTGCCAGTCAACTCTAGATGGAAAAACCACTTCAGATCCTTCTCATGTTTCATCTGAGAACATCAGTTCATGCTGTTTAATTTGTGCTTCAGGGTTTCACAGATCAGAGTGATAAGACAAGAAGTAAAATTAAAAGTAGGCCAACATTGTGTGGTCAATCAAGAAACACAACACAGTATAGCCACAACAATTAGTTAATCACCAACTATTTGGATAATCGATTAATTGTTTCCAGCTTCACATGTGAACATTTTCTGGGTTTCTTTAGTCCTCTATCACAGTGAACTGAACAGAGGGACTTTGGCACTAAAAAGACTGTAACGTTGAAAGATATCTACTGGATTTGACTCATTTGGACGACTGAAGCTTCATATTAGCTTCAGATAAACTTTAAATAAACACAGTAAGGAGGACTGTGGATTTTGGCATCCGTCATTTCTGTTGTAAGTGCATTATGAATGGATCTTCTGATGGTCAGTATGAACAGGAGGAACGATTACAGCAAGAAAAACATGTTTCATTTGTTCATTTGGGCTCCTGGCTGTAGTTTTAAGACACACTTGTCAATTGGGAATCTGTCTTTAAACCCAACTGAGCACATCTGGAAGACTGTGGACACATTAGACAAAGTTCTCCATCACCATCATCATCAAAACACCAAATGAAGGAATTTCTTTTGGAAGAACTGTCCAGTAGAGTCCCTCAAGAGAAGAACCACACCTTCCTGAGACACCTGTTCATCTTCATTGATGTGAAACAGTTCCCTATGTTGCAAATCAGAGACTATTTGTGATGCTTGTTACTTAATTTCCAATAAACTCTGTAATCATTTAGTCTATAAAGTGTCTTCAAAATTCCTCGTTTTGTGCAACCGACAGAAAACTCAAAGACGACATAAAACAGCCAAAAAAAACAGAAAATCCTTAAATTGAGAAGCTGAAACCAGAGAATAGTTGCATTTTTACTTGATTAATGTCGTTTCTGTTGCGCCAATGAAGTCTTATCTAATCTAACGTAAGCAGACCATCATCTCGTCAAACCGTCTGGAGATAAAAAATCGCACTAAGAAACTGCAGCTAATGAGATGTTTGGAGTTCCTGAGGTAACGTCCAGAAACAGCAGCTACGGTTCAGTTTCTGTTCAGGTAAAAACAAACTTCCTTCTTCAATGAGCGCCAGCTGTCTTCAATTCTTCTATTTTTATTGGTCTGCAATACAACAACAGCTCACTGTCTCTGAGACTTTTTTTTTTTTCTTTCTATCCAGCCTTTGAGCTTGAATTTCCTCAGGAGCTCGAGGGGCCAGAAGATGTTTGAGGAGGAATCAGAGAATCTGTCCGACTCTGAAGTCTGAGAGAAAGGAGCTGCGGAGAGAGAACGCATGCAGCCACTTTATGGCATTTCCAGACACAACCAGAGTCAGCCTGAGCAATGACAGCCTGTTTATTGGTCAAAACCATCTGATCTGCACATTCCTACTCACTGACACAATGGAGATGACATCAACCCGAACCAGCCTGCAACCCTGGGAAGTCTACAAAGTGACAGAATCGAACAGAAAACACACACCGACGGACCGGCTCTCGGCTCACGAGCTGTGCATTTAAAAACACTGATGACATCATCGGACGCTGCAGGAGAACTGATGTCAGGAGTATCTGGAGGACAGGAGCATCACTTTTTCCAAACACAACAGTTTTTTTTAAAAAAAAGTTTGTTTTAGTGTAATGTTCATTGTTTTCTATGTGTTTTCTAGCTTTTAACAGATGTTTTACATATTTATATTTTATGTTTTATACATTTCCTTTTGTCTCGTGTATCTTCTGTTCAAGTCTGCTTTATGTTTTATGTTTCACTCGGCTGCAAAACAAACTTTAGAGGCAGTTGAGTCAAAATTGAAAGCAGAGCTGCAACTGACAGTTATTTACATCATCAATTCATCTGTTGATTATTTTCTCCATTAATCAATTAGTTGTTCAGTCCATAAAATGTCAGAAAATTATGAAAAATGTTTCCCAAAACCCAAGATGACGTCTTCAGATGTTTGTTTTGTCCACAACTCAGAGATTTACTGTCATAGAAAGCAGAAAATATTCACATATAAAGAAGCTGGAATCAGAGAATTTGGACATTTTCATCTTTAAAAAATTAATTTAATAGTTGGCAACTAATTATTGCAGCTCTAGATAAAAGTTAAAATGTTTAATGATTAATAAAATATATGTTTAGTGATGCTAATTATAGAATTAATTGGGATCAAGTACATTTTGTCATTTGGATCATTTTCATTTAAATAAAACATAAATACAGTTTTGTTCTGCTCTCTAAATAAATGCTGCTGTTTGATGTTTTCTTCCTGTAAAGCAAATTAAAGTATTTTATATATGTTAAAGTTACTGTAAGCAGTGCTGCAACACAAATAAACACTTCATATGACAAAAAAATAAGCAAAATAGAATAAAAATGTTGTCGACCCAGAAACTTTCAGTGAGAATTTAAAAGACCAAATAGAAGAAATATTTTAAAAAATAACATTTAATAATGAATCATCTCATAATAAAACATGAGCATCATTCAAAACTGGTATCATACAGCACTAATCATGATCAGTATATTAAAAGTCTAAATCTATATTGTTTTTGAATGAAATTTTGTTTTGAAAATCTGTTTTAATTCTACATATTAATTCTCATATTGTATCATATTATGTATATCATTATTTCCTCTCGTAATATTATAAGAATATAGTTTAAGACTTCTGGTACAAAAGGTACTTTTGTCTCATTTGAATTAGAAGAAACAGAAGTTGTTTATGCATCATGGCTTATTGTGGGGTTTTTTCCACTTTAACATGCTACATGAACATTATTAAAACATTTTATAGAAGTAAAAACAGATTTTCTGCACAACACAGAAACAAACTTTAACTCATCCGGAGATGAAATGAAGAGAAAAGCTGGTTGTTCTTACAGCAGGAGGGGAGCTGTTGTAGATTGGTGGCAGCTTCTCTCTTTCTCTCTCAACTCCTGACAGCGCAGAATGTTCTCCATCCATCCTCTCGGCGTGGAAGAGTGGAAAAAGTTGTTTTTCCCCTGGAAAGGCTCAGTCCTCAACAGCCTCTGTGTTTCTGCTCCTCACAGGGCTGCACATGTTTTTTTTAACCAGAGCCAGCTCTGACCCCGAGTTACCCGCCTGTCTGCTCAGTCTGCTCCGTTATTTCTTAGAAATCAGGGAGATTCACATCCTAGAAGAAACGGAGTGAAATCTACCTTCGTCGGACAGGTGGGCTCCGTTACGCGCACAGACACGAGCGTAAACGTCTCCAAAAGCAGCGCGTAAAGTTCCCCGGTGGATAAACCTAAAGAGCGCGCGGTTGTGCTAGTTTTAAAAGAGTTTTTTAAAACACGTTCAGGATAAGTTTCTATCCGCTTCTTCTTCTCCTCTTTCTGTCTCTCTCTGCGTCGTCTGTCGGGGAGGCAGCGCAGCTGCGGGCCGGCGCCATGTTTGGAGGAGGAGGAGGAGGCGCCTGGAGAGAAGAGGAGAGCCTGGACACAGAGGCAGCAGCGTCATACACACACACACACACACACATAACACACACACATAATACACACACACAAAGAGAGAGAGAGAGAGAGAGAGAGAGAGAGAGAGAAAGGAGTACAACGTATAACGGGAAATAGGAGCTTTGGATTCACAATAAAAGAGTAAAATGAGAGCCTTGAAAGAAAGGAAGAAAGAAAGAAAGAAAGAAAGACAGTAAATCTAACTGAACAGAAGGAAAATAAACGGACAAAAACGCAAACAGAAGCCGAAATAAAAAGTACAAGAATAAAAATGATAAAAACAGGTATGGAAGACAAAGTCGGACAGAAATGACTGTAAGAAGGAGAAAGTACAAATAATCAGTGTAAGTCATTATTATTATAAGTAAACATTATAGTTAGAAAGCTCAAACTCTCAAAATGACTTCGTTTGTCATCATTCTAACTTCACTTAATAATTTATTGACTTATAATTAATTTACTGATGACTCAGCAGCTCATGATTGAAATTAACACAAGTATTTATATTATATGTCTTTAAGCCTTTTCTACCTTTGATTGTCTTTCTTTTTTCTTGTTTTTTCTTTCTTTTTTTTTTTTTTTTTTGATTATTTTACATAAATTGACTTCCTAAATAAGAGAAAAGCACCTTAAAAAGAAAAAGGAAAAAAAAAAGCTGTTTTTCCATCTTTTGACACTTTTTAAAAAGTGATTAGTTTTCCTATAATTACTCTCGGACACTTGAACAACAGTGTATAGTTTGATATAAAGTGATCAAGAATCAATAACAAAACACACATGAAATATGGACACAGACAGATATTTATCCTGAAATCTTGATGTTCAGTTTGGTTGTTCACTGCTTTCAGTCGTGAGTTGAAGTGAATAATTGTTACAATTTTGCACAATTTCAGAGTCAAAAATACAAAATGTTGAAGTGTCATAAACTACAAAACAGGCTACATGATATTTTATATTTTAATTTTGCTGATTACAGACTTTTCTGCAAAGATTTAAAGGCACAGAGGACTTTTAATCTGACAGTTGTGACAGGAAGTGATGCTGCTGTGACTCCTTGTGTCTTGACGCTGGTCCTGCAGGGATCTGTATCACTGCTGCAATTTAACTTCTGTCCATAATTAGTGAGAAACAGGATCCGGGCTGCAGGCCAACTCTCACTGAACATAAAGAAACTGAACGGCTCCTGATGTCGCAGATCTCTGTGTGTGTGTGTGTGTGTGTGTGTGTGTGTGTGTGTGGTTTCTCGGTAAAGCTGAGATCATCTGAAGTCTCGGTCTTGGTTTCCCTAAAAACAGCTTCAGTGTTCTGCAGGTCCTGGAAAAGCCTTGAAGACGACAGTTTTTGGACGGTATATTTTTGTAATGATAGTTCTCCTCTTTATTTAAGTTTTATTTTAACACCATGAAGTCAAAAATAAACTTTTAGTGCAGAGTTGGAAAGTACTGGTTTGAGATTTCATTATTCTGAATCTGTGATTGGCTGTTTGCCACCGTCAGTCAGTCAGTCTACCTACTACGACTACTAGCCCTCATCCAAACTTGGCGCCTTCACTGCCGACAACGCAACTCAATCGCCAACAGTTCGGTTCTGAACCTGCGCTCCATTACGGCTGATGAAGGCCCGGAGCTGCTGCGTGACGTCACTTGAGGCAACTTATCAGATTTCACACACACACACACATATATATATATATATAGCTCCCTCAAAGGAGACACAAAAGGCTTTTGTGGAAACACACCTGGGAACACACGCTGAGGTAAGAAAATCAGGATTAAAGGATAGATTCAGGGTTTTTTTTCAAGTCTGTCTTGATACAATACTGACTTCTCTTTATGTCTGTGGAGACACGTCCCCAGAACATGACTTCACTGTGAGAGATAAAACTCTGAGTTAGTCAGCATTTTCTCAGAATTACAGTTTGTTAACTTTGGCACTAAAAAGACTGTAACGTTGAAAGATGTCTACTTGATTTGACTCATTTGGACGCTGAAGCTTCATATTAGCTTCAGATAAACTTTTAAATACATTTTTACACAGACGGACGGAGGATGAAGGGATCTTCTAATGTTCTGTGAATGATTACAGCAAGAAAAACCTGAACATTGTTTTAATACAAATTGTGAATCCTACTGGACATCACTCCTAACATGTTTCTTATTCTTATATAACACTGGATGTTTTTCTTCTTCCCTTACAGAAGGTGCTGCTTTGTTTCTGTAAAACAAACCTCATTTCATTTTTTTTTCTTCTTCTTTTTGATATATTATGAGCAACAGCTTTAATAAAGTTGTTTCAGTCCGGCTGTGAAGTTGAGCTCTGTTTGTTTTTGGAGCTCAGACTGTTCGGCAGCAGACAGTCGTCGTGTTACTGTAACAGCAGATGTGCTTCACTCCTCGGTTGTTGTTTTTTTTTTTTTTTTTTTTTTTGCAGCTTCTGAAACTGTCACTGTCAGCCTGAAACGCACCTGATGTGGAAACACGAAACTCGTTCGCTTGTTTTAACACGTGGGGGTTTAAAAACGTCACGTACGTCGCTGAGAGAATCTAAACCGGGTCTGAGCCGGGATTCAAACCTGCGCCTTCGTCGTTTACGTCTGGAGGATCAAGGCAGCGGACCGAGGCACCAGGGCGCTGTTGCATTATGGGAGAGTTATGTAAGAGCAGATGGGCTGTGGCTGACTCATGGATTTACGGGCTGTGGGCCGACATGAGAGCTGCGGAGCGAACGGATGAGTCAGGAGACGAATACAGAAACAAATGAATGAATGAATGAGTGATTGCTTATTGGATTCTAAACATTTACTGACATTAAGTGGCTGGAAGTTGCTGGAATCAGCACCAAACCTCCACAAAGTCTTTTGGATCACAACACTGAGGTTGACCTCTGACCTCTCTGAAGTAATGCAGATATTTAGCTGTGACCCATTTTAGGGACAAAACCACCTTCTTCATAAATTAAACGATCCACAGATTCACCTTAGTTCCTCAACCCACAATTTAACCAGTGGTGTGTTCAGGTGCTCCTTGTTAACTAATAATTAGGGTTAAAGTATCAAACCTGAGTAGTTTCTGTACAAGTCAAATGAGTTCTTGTACTGAAAATAGCAAAACTGGACGTTGGCGTCACATTCTCTGCCTTGTTTATGTATTCTTTTAATTTAGACTATTATCTCAACAACTATTGTATAGTTTGCCATTAAATGTGGTGCAGACGTCTGTGGTACCAAGTAGAGTCCCAGTATTTGTATTTGTATCTTTATTTGTTCAGGCAGCAAAATTATTTGTATTTGTATTCGAATAAAAGTGGACAGAAATCCTGTTTTTGGTAAAACTTTACTCTTCACCTCTTTGCAGACAAACCTCTAACTAACAAATATTTTTAAAAATATTATTTGTGCTTTGCCGAATAATGTATTTGTATCTGGGCACACCCCTAGTACCAAGTGGATGAAGCCTGAAATACCTACAAAACTAAAAACATTCCCATCAGCCTCAGCCTCTTTCAAACAGAAGACTCACAGGTTCTGGTTGGTCGGAGGATATTTTGGATCAGTGGAGATCAGCTGAGGGATAACTTGGCTCCTCTGTAAACTAAATGTCACGGGTTTGTGTGGGAGGCAACAGGAGAAGGACCCGAATGCAGACACCCAGAACAGATCACTGAAAGGGACTTACAAATCATTGACACACACTGACGATCTGACAGGAAGTCGATGGCAGAGGACCAGTTTATAAGCTTCTAGGGCTGATGAGTTAACGGGTAAAGCTGAGGGTTAATGGGGAGAGGGAACAGGTGAGAAAGTCCGGGGCTGAAAGCAGAGACAGAAAATAACTGCTGCAAGAATCGTGACTCTGTAAAGATTCTGCTCTTTAACATCTAGGTGAAAGAACGAGAAATGTTAATTATATCTGTTGCAAGAAATGGAGAAAGAAGTGGATTTTTTTTTTTGCCAACTTGGCTCCTCATCGAGTGCCACCATGATTTTTTTTGAGCTGAGCAGCAGCAGCTGAGCAGACGAGGACCTGTTGGCAGAGAGGAAACTCTGCAGTATTTTTAACCCACATAAGCATCAAAGCTGCTGACCCACACAACTTTTTAAAAGTCTGCTGGGCACTCCTGGAGAAAATTACCAAAAAAAAAAAAAACAGTAGCCCTGCCTCTGAGTTTTCCACCCTGATCCTTAAAGAAGGTCCTTTGAAAGAAAATGTAAAGATATGATCTTTGCAACAGGCCAGAAACTTGCAGTGCAGTCGCAGCAGGAAATAAAGGTAAAGATAAAGAGTCCTTTAAGAGGACACAGAACATGAAGTTATAACTGTTGAGAATAGGATGACAGTTTGGATGAAACGTCTAGAAAAATGTGTTAAGATGTGTTCAGGGACAGAGGCTGAGACAGCTTCAAGCATTACATTTAGAAAAAAAAAGGCTGCAAGTGAATAAAACACCAAATAAAGGCAGTAATACATTCAGCCTCTGTGTGTGAAGTGATGAGAGGTCGGTCTGCTCATCTGCGCTATGATCACTCAAGTCAATTTGCAGTGATGTGAGAACACAGAGGAGCTGAGAGGGAGGAGAGGCATCTGTTGTCAGGAGGAATATTTGGTTTGATTCATAGCAACGCCTCAAGATGTGGGAGAGAGAGAGAGAGAGAGAGAACAAAATGAACATCTGGGAGAGAGAGAGAGAGAGTCTTCTTTTTCAGACCTTTTGGCAGCGACACACACACACGCCTTTTCCTCAAAAAACCAGAATGGAAGAAGAGAGAGAGAGAGAGAGAGAGAGAGAGAGAGAGGTTACTGCAGTTCAACTGCGATCCAGAAAGAAAGAGAGAGTGAGAAAGGGAGCGAGGAGGAGGAGGATAAGGAGGAGGAGGAGGAGGAGGAGGGTGAATGGTGCACACATTTCCTGCACATGAGGGTGTGTTTCTGCGTCCGTTCTGAACATTTCAGTACACAAGAGCAGCAGTGAAAGAAAGAAAAGAAAATGAAACATATGGAAAACAAAAAAAAACATGAATGTATGAGAACAGGAAGTTAGTATAAAAACAGATACAGCTAAGAAAGAAGATATAAACAAATAAATAATAAATTAGTAAATGTACAGAAGTTGAAAGGCTGCTGGAATAAAGCAAAGAGGGTTTATTTGTATAGTTCATTCCTCACACAAATGAAATTCAAGGTTATTTGCATCAAATACATTAAAAACATGTTTAAAAGACAAAAAAAAAAACATTAAAATGCAAATGAAGAAGAACAAATGACAGAAAAAGCAACAAACAAACAAACAAAGAAATATTTGCATCAACTCCTTTTTTTTCTGCTTCTTGACAGACAGGAATGAGGATGATGATGATGATGATGATGATGATGATGAACGTTTGTCCACACTTGTCGTTTCTTCTTTGAACACAAGAGGGTGCAGTTTACCCATGATTCATGTGGTCTGGATTCAGCAAAACCACATCAGTTGTCATACATACGGTTGCAACATAAACCTGTTTTTTTCTTTGTGCTCTGATTAAAATGTCTCTATGAGATGTGATATAATCATTTTATTGACATTTTAACCACATAAATTCCTCATCTCTGCCGTCTATCTCGCTGCTGTTGTTCTGCTTTTTTAAACTGGTGCAACAAAACAAAAGATGCAAATCAGACTTAAGCAACAGAGGATGAACATTGTAGTTACAGTGAAGGTGTAGGAGGCAATAAACCTACTGAGTTCATCTAATGAAAGATCAATTGTGTTGGTGCTGTATGTGAGGTGGTTGGAATAAGCTTATATGTGTGTGTGTGTGTGTGTGTGTGAGGGGGGGAAGATGAATAAGAAGAATAAAAAAGAAGAATAACTATAATCTGCTCTGAAAGGAAAATAAAGAAAATAATAATAATATATTCAAATTTATGTAGCGCCGCTTGCTCAGGAGCAAGACTGAGATCAATAACAAAAGTAAGGGGGTAAAGCACGGCATACAAATCCCAACTCCAGACACTCATATGGACGGATAAAAAATAAAAAAAGTCTTTAATAAATACGGGCCTAATACCTCATTCTTCTCACATAGCAGTGACTGAGAGGATGAGCTGTATATGTACACATATATTAATATTTTACGTTTTGATATTTAAGCGGAGCATTATCAAATGTATGTTTAATAAATCTACCTTATGAGGAAGGATTCGGTTTCAGTGGACACAAGGACGCTCTAAGCTAAAAAAAGGGTTGATAACAGATAAACACCTCGGCGGAGCTGCTCTGTCATCCTGCTGAAAATAAGACTGTGTGTTAGTGGTTCACAAAAAAGGTGACACTGTGGAGATACAAGGTTTTCACCTGTGTGTCTAGATTAATTTAGCGCGTGTGTATGTGTGTGTGTGTGTGTATGTGTGTGTGTGTGTGTGTGTGTGTGTGTGTGTTCTTGTCAGTGTCCCTCAGACATTTACTGCCTCACATTACCACCTATTTACAGCCTCCTGCTGCTGCTGCTGCTGCTGTGGAAATATGATCTAATTAATTGCACACATCAAACTGTTCTAATGCTGGAGTCCAGTATGTGTGTGTGTGTGTGTGTGTGTGTGTGTGTGTGTGTGTGTGTGTGTGTGACACCTGCTAGGCCATCTGTGAGACTGTACTTTAAATACAGAACCATGTTTGATTCAGACTAATATTAGCTGCGATTTGTAATGATTAGTGAACTTTAACAGGTTAATTTAACGAGGACGTTTTTTCCCCAGGAGCCCAGATGAACATTAAAACAGGTTTTTCTTGCAGATCGTGCTCGTAGATTCATGTGTTAAACTGAGATTTAACTCAGAGAAACATGTTTTTGAATGAAAGGTTTCTCTCAATTATAACCTGTTTATTGATGTCTTTAATGGATTGAATCATATAACTACTTCAGCCATAGACAGAGAGGCTGTTGAAGCTTTTAAAACACACACATATAAAACAATCATGAGATTAAAGCATGTGAGTAAAGAACAATTTAAACTCATCGACTCTCAAGAATAAAGCGTTTAATCGCTTCAGTTCTTGATTCAAAAGTTTTATTCATCAGAACTTTCTCAAAGGAGACTCAAACACTTTCATTTCCAGTGACTGAGTTGGTGAAGATTAGAGGCTTTTACTGCATAAAAAAAGAAAAACAATTTAAGTATCGGAGTTCAGAAAGTGGAAAAAAGCAGCAGACAAACAACCTTAAGTGAGCTGAATGTATAAAACTGATGCAGAAGTCAGAGCTGAAGCTTTGTGTATAAATGAATAAATACATTTATTTTGCCCTGATTTAACCTGTTTAAAACCACCAAACATATTATTTAATTAATATTTAAACTTGACCTGTTTTTTATGTTGTAATTCCTTTCGAGAGGTTGTAAATTGTGCAACGTCACCGTCATGGATTTCACGTGAAGGCGACACATGCTGCTGACCGAACAGCTACATGACTTTTCCCAGCGTGTTTGAAGGTGTAATTATAATGTGATAATCATACTGTTTATAGATGTCTTGCCCTGCACTTTAGGTGAAGTTGCAGCATGTCAGCAGACGCTATGTGACCGCGTGTCATTCACATGTCTCCGCACCGTGTCTCACATTCTGATAAAATTCACATTGTTCTAACCAACAAAACATATAAACAACTCATAGTAGAAATAAAAAACACTGTTTGAATTAAATATCAGAGAACAAACCTCATACACTTGTTTAAACTTTTGACCTTTATTCCAACAGCTTTCGTCTTGTGATGTACGGAGGTCCAAAGTGGCCAAAAATATACAATAAATAAAATCTTCTTTAAATGAAAAGTTTTTGAATTTAAGAAATACTATGAAATATTTAACTTAAATAGAACAAGTTAGATTTTATACTTTTTCAAATGTGTCACATTTACACCAAGAAATAAATACAGTAAATCTGTTCATTGGTCACAAATAATAAATAAACCACATTTTAATATTATTATTCAAATAAAATAAGATAACATGTAAAAACTCAAAAAACTGCTGCTGTAACACTATTTGCCTCTAGGTGGCGCTATTGGAAATTAAAATGAAAAGGTCAGCTATTACTCTTCTCGCCTGTAGGTGTTGGTATTAGGTGTCATGTTATGTAATAAGCTCTTTATGTATTTTATTTAGTGATCAGACTTGTGTTCCTCCAGCAGAAGCGAGTATAAATCAATCACAGCCGGTCCGAGGATAGAAACCAGCAGCAGCGGCAGTGGCAGCGGCAGCAGCTTTCTGGTCACAAGTGTTAATGCCACATGTTTGTTTGGCTGCGAATGTTCACAATGTTTGTTGATTGACCTGAGGGACGCGCTGTGTGCAGGTATGCTCGGCTGAAAGGTCCCCGTCGTGTAAAACGATCCGGACACAGACGGTAATGATGAGGCTGATCTTTGCCGCTGAAACCTGACGACACAGCAGCCATATGTCAAGGCGAACGGCGTGATACGTCCAGAGGCCTGTGGAGTATATATACTTTATTAAAAGTCATTCAGTACTTTACACCCTCGCTAGTCAGCGTATGAAAGAAAATCTACACATCCTGTCAAATTCTCGGGGATGTTTTATTAGGTTTTTGCATCAAAGCCTGAATTCAATCCATTAAATTGATCAGTTTAGATGTTGTAACCATCAGATCAAGCAGACTGATCAACATGACACATGTAGTATCATCCAGAGTTTTATCAATATGTTGTCAGGGTCAAAACTTGCCTTTTATCTAATTTTGTCTGTCAGTTTGTCCGTTTATGTATTTTTCTTTTTTTTGTTTTGTTTTTTTGAATATTTATCTGCTTTTTTGTTTTTTTTTTCTTAACAAAATGTTGTGTGTGCATTTATTTCTGTTAAGGTTAAAAGGTGAGTTAGCATCAAAATGAAGTACATCCTCTGTTCTAGTATATTTAAAATATGCAGCAGAGCAGCGTGGGGTGAACATTTATATGAGGTGTGGACATGAGAGAAATACCACAGTATAAACATGCTACATTATAAGTAAAATGCACTTAAAGTATCAAAAGTAAAAGTACTTTTTTATGTAAAATGGCACCGTTCAGAGTCAGAATCAGCTTTTTTGGTGTCTATGTTAATGCATACAAGGAATTTGTAGCCAATAAAACTGAAAGAGTATTAATATTCTGTTTGGTTGACATGGCGTGTATTATTTAAAGTTTAACAGACTGTATTGTATTATGCTGGATTCCTGTATTTAATCCTGCGTTAAGTAAGGAGGAGAGAAATACCAGAAGTTCAAATGATAACCAAATTTACATGATTTATTCAATTATTTGTTTGCTATTATTCAGATTTGTAATATTTTCTTTTAATATTTCCTTTGTATAGTAAAAAAAATCACCCACTATCAACCCGTTCAGTCCAACCTTGACTACAACTGTTCACAACTACTGATGACTATTACACGGGTTGAAGTAACAGCATATTTCACATATGTGCAGCATGCTGTCATACACCTGCTGCCATAAAACACAGTCACACCCAACCACACACACACACAGACACACACACACACACACACACACACACACACACACACACACACACACACCCACCCACACACACACACGGACATGCACATAAGCACGTACACACGCTGCAGCCTATAGAGCTTTCATATAGAACACACACATGCATAGTTACTGTACCGCCCTTTTGTCACACTTTCACACAGTCTCCATCTATAGTTTTTCGGTCCCTAAATCGGTCTTTTCTCACACACACACACGCACACACACACACACACACGCACACACACACACACGCACACACACACACAGACATACACACACACATACACACACATACATCATACTGTGTCATCAGAATGCCTGTTACAGCATTATGTCATCTTTCTATTCCAGAAAAACACCTGTGGCTCAGCGACACACACACACACACACACACACACACAAGCGCGCACACACACACGCGCACACACACACACACACACACACACCACACGCCTCCTCTCTTACATATATATTTTTATATCTAAATTACATTTATTTATACACATCCATTAACATTTTAAAACCACAAAGATATTTTGATATTTGGCTATTTTTGTCACCGTCTTCCCCTTACAGTAATAGATTTGAACTTTATTTTATGGTCCCCTTGAGATTATGCAACATGTTTCCGTGAAGAGTCTACCCGTATGAATAAATCTCTGTTCGGTAAATTATGACTTCATGAGTAGAAATGACCTGAGAGTCATTCGCTGATGTGTGTAAAAATGGCGAGCACTCAGAGGTTAGCTATCTTTGATGCCAGCTCTTAGTTTCTTGGCGCGGCGTCAAAAATCACAGAAATACTGTTTACCATTTCTGAAATGAGAGCAACTCCACAATGGTGCAGGTGCTCGCCGAGCTTCTCTTGTCCGTTGCGGCCTTTTTCATGTAATTAACAACGTAAATGTCACAGCGTGCGGAAAAAAATCACAGTTTGTGGAAGAATCCTGATTTTGTAGCATTTTTAAATATTTTAAAATTAGCAGTCTCAAGATTGTACTTGTACTTTCTGGACATATAATAATATCAAAATAATACAACAGACAGTTAATAAAATACTAATTTAATTGTGCTTTTCTGTATTGCAGCTTTTATTGCAGCAATTTCTTGCTGAATTCATTACTTTTATACTGTAACATGCTACATTTTTATTATTGAGAATGTGCTGCTTTCTTGGCTTATATTGCTTTTTTTACTGTTTTGTATTTGTAGAAATTTACAGAGAACATGTACCAAAATGCTGAGTCACTGTGAGATGTCTTTAAGATGCATGAGGATATCTTTTCATCTTACCTGTTGAATAAGAGATTCTGTGTCTCTATAAACAACTTAGTCTCTTCATTTTCTTCTATTAAGTTTGGCGTGCCCCAGGGGTCAGTTTTGGGCCCAAATTAATTTTCCTTGCACATGCTTCCCCTTCAGGCACATTATTCATAGACACGGTGTCTCTTTTCATTGTTATGCAGATGACGTTACGCAGATGTACCTGCCCGTTAGATCCACGGACCCTGGAGTACTGAGTTCACTTAACAACTGCTTTTGTGATGTCAAAAAATGAATCTGTTACTGCTGTTATTGTGTCTGTGTACAACTGCCTCCTGGGCCCAGAATTAAAGTACTTTCTGTAAGACATCAGAGAGTTTTGGTATGATTAATTTAATTACACATCAAACTAGTGTCACAAACATGATCCAACATGGCTGGATGTTTGGTGAGTTTTCATTACCTATTTACTCACCTTGTGTGCCACCTGATGGGATCAAAAAGTACAAGTTGTGCTAATATTTGAGAGGATTAATTTAATCATCCATCAGTATTGCATTTATTGTATTGTAAACTGTTTATATCAACCTCAGCAGTGTATGTCACTACCTGTTATGAATATGATAAATCTGAAAAAGAAAAAAGACCTAAAGAAGACTTAGCCAAAACAGCAATAAGAGAGTCATAATAACTAAATATAAGTAAAGTAACTAAGTCAGAAGTTTGATGAAATAAAACAAAGTCAACTTAATGTAGAATGACAAACACTAGATTCAAAGTTGGGTAAAAGATTGAACATAATGACTTTTTCAGAAGGAGTCCTCCAGAAGGCAGCTGTCCAGCACCAAATCAGCAGGTTCACAGGCCACACTCATTTACATTTTGCAAGGACAGCTCCTTAATGAACCCGCCATGAGGTCCTTTATTCACAGTTTAGACTCACCAAGAAAGAGCACCTCTTTCAACTTTAACCTCTTAAACTCCACGCCGGCGTCCTCGGCTGACATCACTGTCTTTTAAAGGCTGTAGCAGGCTCAGTTTTAAAGCGAGAGTGAAGATTCAGGTATTGTATGAAACAAGATGACCTAAGGCATCCAGGTTCATCTAGGATGTCGGGAAGAGGGCGAAAGAACACTCCAAAGTTAGGCTAAATTGTGGCGAGGGAAAAACTGGCACAGCGATTTTCAAAAGGGGTCCCATGACCTCTCACCTCAAGATATCTGAATGAAAAAGGGTTCTATGGGTACCCACGAGTCTCCCCTTTACAGACATGCCCACTTTATGCACATCCATGCAGTTTTGGGGAGAAAAATGCAGTTTTTTGCAAACAGTATAAATGTGTTATTTTCTCTTATCCTAAAAAATTATGTATTTGAATATTTCTGCATATTGTGGTCCCTGAACAGTCCTGACCCATCCCTAAAAAAGACAAAAATGGGTCTATGATAGGGAGGAGGGAGGACTGGAAAAGGTTAAATCATCCTGCAGATGCTCCCATTAAGTTGGAGCAGAATATAGAGCAGCACATTTACATAACTCATTTCTCACAGGACAGATACCAACTCCTCTGAGACGGTAAACACCACCAACTTTTACTGAGGTACTGTCACTGTAAGAGGACATATAGTTAGGGATACATCAATTACTGGGAATTACTGTATATTGGATTCAGAGTTTACATCTTCTTCTCGTCGAGGGCATTGATGTATTGTTTCAACATGATAAGGAGGCTAGAGTACACAGCAAAACTGTACTTCTAGACTCTTCTCTGCAGCTTTTCCAATGAAAATGGGAAGGTCAAACAGAAAACAGCTGACTGAACCCCTATTTTGGGACAAAAAACACCTCAAATGTCATACCCAAATTAAAATGGCTGTAGCTTTCAAACAACTGTGTCTATTTGCATAAATAAGGTTGCCGGAAAAGGAAACTCCCACAGTTTCTTGTGAAAGTGTCAGGAAAACTCAAAGTGATATAGAAACAGAGCAGAAGGTCTTTAAAGTCGGCTGTGGTTTGCTTGTGGTTTTGACTGTAAAGTTGAAGGGCACCATGGGGCTAAAAAACTAAATACCAGTGAATACCTGCCTCAAATTTGAAGAAGATAGCACGCTGTTTGAAAGTTGTACAGTGTTTTTTCATGAAAAAGGTCCAGGCAGGTCTTCCTGATTACGGCAAAACCACAAGGGGTGTGATGTATGAAGGCAAGAAAGGGAAAGGGGACAACTAGTGGACACTGGTGTCCTGATGGCGTTAATGAGGTTACAAGTCTAAAGTTGAGTACAGTAATCCATCAGTGTGAAGTGACTAAAAAGGAGGGAAGAAACGATCAGCTCGTCTTACAGCATTCGCCGACATGACATCTGGAGCGAGCCGTCAGCAATACACCCAGACGCCATTTATCCTGCAGGCTGACAGAATATGTGTGTGTGTGTGTGTGTGTGTGTGTGTGTGGTCATGATGAACAGGTGCATTTGTGCATGTCTTCTGATCTCTTGCCCTTAGACCTGACCCCATCAGACGTCTCCACGGAGGCTGCTGGCAGTACCATGATATGATTTGACTCATTACACTGTAATTACAGTTTTACTGGCGACACTTTACCTCTTTAACCATTTCTGGGAATGAGTCAAAATTATTGTCAGCAAGCAAATAGCTGTTTTCATTTTGTCAAGCCAATAATTGCTTAAATAAGTACATTATTACCATAGCTTGTATATAAAGATAGATATAGTGAGGTGTGATGTCACCTGTTGGTTTGCATTGGAGTCTTAATGTTTTTTAAGTGTCAGCAGTGTAGAAATAAATCCTGGATATATCTTTGCATTTGATGCACAAGCAAACCAGCAAAGTCTCCCTTTAGAAGTGTTTGTCTCTGGATGTGAAAGCTTGCCTGTAAAAGTCTAAGTGCCCTTTTTATCTTCAAGTTAAAGTTCTCCTAGCCACAATCCATAGCCTCTCTATACCAACCATGCATGCACTTATGCACGTATCAAAAATCATACACATGGCAGGCTCACTGATATATACTGTATACTCCATCTCCTGAACCTTCACACCCTGTTAAATCTCAATGACCTCTGACCTGCAGCCCGTCTGCAGTCATGCAGTCACTTCTCTGGCATCCTCGTGTGTCACCAGCTACAAGTGATCAGCTCGGCACATGTACATTCCCACAAATGGCTGCTGTAGCCGAGCCATGTGCTGAGTCGAGGGCCTTACATGTCATCATCATCATCACTGACACACTCCCGATATAATATGTCCAACAAAGTCCTCGCATACTCAGTGTAGAAGCTCAGTCCATTACTTTAAACTACTGAGATGTCTAATCAAGGAGTGACCTGGACTTGGTCATTAGAGTCCACTGACACCTCCAACACAGTTTTAGGCCAGTCCTCCTCATGCTTCCAAAGAAATGTGGGACTTTCAAGCTGCCTGCTGTTCCTCAGAAAGTCAGCTCTGACTTTGACATTGTTAAGGTACTTCAACACTGAAGTGCTGTCAGTCCAAAATACTGAATCCTCCAACTGGAAATTTAACTCTGCCTTTAGCAATGAGTCCACTCTGGCTTTACCGAGCAGAAAGGTGACCTGGATGCAGTTTTCCTGATTTAACTGTATGTTTCAGTTCTGTATCCACCTTTGCTGGCATCAGCAGTGATGTAGTTGGGCATGTCTGACCTCTCCAATGTCCACTGGCTTGATGCCTGCATCCTGTCCACATTGAATGCAGCTAGTTGATCAAAGTCCTCCAACCATCTTTTCCATTGGTTTAAGATGTCCTGTGGTAAATCATCCCATCCACAACCTCTTCTACAGAGCTCTTACTGCATCATTTTAGCATGCAAACTGACTGGTGCCAGAAAACCCAGAAGATGATACACTGAGACTGTTGTTTTATCTCCATCTTGAATCTGAAAGAGCCGGTCTCCATACACCACTGTTGACCCAGAGCTCTTTCCGAATGTCTCGGTCCCTTTGATCCTCTGAAATGGCTTGCAAAACCACACGACTATTGCTGATCCATTTCTCCAAAGTGAAGCCCACTTCCAACACAGAGCAATAAGATCTCTCACCACCTGGATAGCTTCTCCCTCAGTGGCTGAGTTCTTCAAACAGTCATCCCCATAGAAATTCTGCTTAAAAGATTGAAGCACTTCAGCCAAAAACTCAGACTGGTTATAATCAGCAGTTTTCCTCAGTTCATAACTTGTACAACTGGGAGATGACACAGCACTAAACAGGTGTACAGTCATTCTATACTCCACAAGGTCCTTAGTGACATCTCCATCTGGCCACCAGAGAAAATGAAGAAATCTCTGTCGTCCTCAGCAACCCGCACCTGTAGGAACATGGCTTGAATGTCACCCATGAATACCACAGGTTCCTGTCTGAAGCGAGTAAGAGCTGTAGTAAGAACTGAAGCAGTGGTTTGGTGAGGTTAGGACCTTGCAAGACTTTGCTGTTCAATGATGCTCCTTGAATTGTGGTTCCACAGTCAAACACCACACACAGGGATCTTGTGGTGGACACCATGGTGAGGGATGTACTACACCTTCCCATTCCCACAATGCAGTTGCTGCTGAGGTACTTGCTTCACCTAGATCTTACTAATGAGCTCATTCATGTACCCTGCATACTCCTGGTGTAAGCATTTGTTGTTAAGGAACCTTTTCCTCAAATCCTGGATCCTTTGCTTAGCAACTGCAAAGTTGTTGGGTAGGGCAATTTCAAACAATACTTCCAATCCTGAAGTACTGCTGAATGCTCCATGGTTTCCAGAAACTTGAGGTCTTTTCTAGACATTTCCTTCACCTCCGTAGTCCTTTCATTGAATTTGTGGTTGTACTGATTGGTAAGCATTTCTTCCAGTTTGCACCCAGAGATCCTGTTCACTACAGCAGAGGGAAGCTCTGCCTCCAAATCACCACTGTTTCCATTCAGCGGACCATTAAGGATCCATCCCAGTACCATCCTAATAGCATAAGGGCCACTTCTGCAGCTGTTGATGACCTCCCAAGGTTCCAGTATCTTTGGAGCATTGGTTCCAATCAACAAGTCGACATTTGCCTTTATGCTTGGGATGTGCACATTTGACAGGTATGGCCAGATCTTTGGGTGTCACCATCTTATCAGCAGTGACTGGCATATTCTTCTGTGTGAGAGCCTCTGGAAGAATATAAAAGTCGTTGCTGTCCAGATCAGATACCTCCAAACCAGTCAAGGAGTAGGCTGGAACAACCATTTCTTGCCTCATTATGCTTTAACAGGAAATTGGTTCTTCTGCCTATGATATTCAGCTTCTGCATTAGATGTATCTGAGCAGAACATGGCTGAACTACCAGGATCCAAAAAGGCATAGGTTTGTATGATGTGATTTACTTTTGCAGATTTCACCTTTACTGGGAGAATGGACAGAACACACTGGTCTTTACCGGCCCCTTTATGTCCACATGTTTTGAGTGAAGTTGGCTGGTTATCAGTTATTAGATGGTTCCTTTAACTGTTCCAGGGCTGTCGTTTGCCTTTTGATATGAAGCATGGTGGGATGAGTTTGACCACAAACTTCACAATCCTGGCTCATATGACCAACACAACGCCCTTTCCCTCAGAAAATGATTTTTTTCCTTGTGCTTCTTTTCCTTGAACTGTTTGTACTCCTCCAATAAGTGGCTATGAGAACACCAAAGGCATCCAGCTTTCTCTGTCTGCCTTCCCTGGATATGATGTTGGCTCCTTAACTCCATCAGGCAAGTCCATAGATGTTACTGTGGTGGTGACAATATTTCCCTTTACTCTGTTCCTGGGCTGTGATTTAAACCTAATGAAAGTGTTTATCCCAGCAACACCAGATATTGGATCCTGTATGTCACCAAGCAGAGAGTCAGAAAGAATTCTGACACAGATTAATCTGCGGTTGTTTTTTCCAGTATGTCATGAGCTATGGTCCTCCATTCCTCCCTCATTTTGAATGGCAACTTTGAAATAATGGTTCTCATGTTTACAGGCATATCCAGTTCCTGCATGTACTGGAAGTCCTCCATTACATTGCAGCAGCCAAGCAAGAATAAGGAGTAGGCTTGGAGTGCTTTCACATCCTCAGATTTTATTGTTTGCCAAGCCAAACCCTTTTCCATATAAGCAGTTGCGATTTTGTACTGATTTCCAATGTGTTTCTCTAGAAGGCCCTTTGCCACTCAATAGCCATATGCTGGCAGCTACACACTAGTTCTCGCAGCTGTCCTCTAGTAAACTGTTCCAAATAGAACAAACATCTGCTCTTCCTGCCTTGTCCTCCACTCCTTGCTCATATGCTTTGATAAATGCTCTGGATTGGAGAGGATCCCCCTCAAATGTGGGAATGTGTGCCTGTGCATGATGGTAAGTATGTCCAGGTGGATTTTGACTGATTTGATGATGGTATGTAGATTGCCTTTCCTCATCATTTAACTGAGCAGTTGTTAATTGGCATTCCTTTGCCTTAGGGTTTAAGACATTGACAGATTCCATTTTCCTTTTTTCCTTTTCAAAATAGGAGTTCATGCCATTTGAGGGTCCTTGAGAAGAACATTTCAGATCAGAGGCCTGTAGTACTGCCAACTTAGCGGTGGATGCAGCTAGTTCAGCTTCCAAATCAAGCTGCTCCCTTTTCCTCCTCAGCTGTTGTTTCTGCTCTTCCAAAGCATGCCTTTCTTTTAAAGCTGCAACACGAGCGACAAGTGCAGCTCTATCTGCCTCAGCTTTTATGCGTGCAGAGGATGTGGTACTTGATTTAGCACTGTTAATTTAAAACTGTTAACACTGTTATATTAAAAGCGTTTACTACTAACATTGGAAACACAGTTATTTGGATTAATATCATCCTCAACATTTACGTGTTGCGTTCAATACAGAATCTCCAGGCTGCTCTTCAGTAGCAGAATAACAATCCTGTTTATTGTTTCCGCCATGCATAAATGTGAATGAAACTCCCTTTTCCAGTTTCCATAAACCAAAAACACAACTTACAGCAGGACAAACAAACTTTTAGCACCACAGTGACTTTCCTACCTGTATACCTGAGATCTAGATACTAGCACAGCCACACCAAATGTAGACATGGAAAGTAACGATTAAATTCTGGTTATTCCAACAACATATTTTCTACACTCAAGATATATGTGGTGTAGGGGGACATAACCACAGTGGTGGAAGAAGTATTTGGATCCTTTAATAAAGCAGAAATGCAGAAATATTATTAGAATTTGACTTTTTTCTACTTCAGTTGTAGTAACAAAAAAGAGACAGTGCAGTGGAAAGCATCATGTGAACTGCACCAATTTCATTCTCATTTTTTTATAAAAACCTCGACCAACAGAATAATTGAACAGATAACAGATTTTATTTGTATACGCTTGTCAAAACAAAAATTACAAAACAAAGTAAAGTACAATTTTAAATACTTTTTATGCATTTACTGTGTCATAATGAAATTAAAATGTATATTGAATAGAAAATGATTTAGGTTTTGTCTTTGATAATTGAGTGAATTGTTTTTCATTTTGACATGAATTTTCCATGTCATGCCTTTAAAATCCAATAACAATACGGCAAACAGTGTATTGACTTTCAGTGTTGTCCAGCAGAGGACAGCAGACCTGCCGATACTAAATACAAAGCTTGTTTCCATCAGAAGATGCAAGGAGACACATCATCCATGCCAAAATGAAAAAAAATCAACTGTCCAATCACAGTTTGGTTGCAGAAACATAGTAACTAAAGACAAGAAGCTAAATAATTGTCCTTTTAATGTTTTTTCATTTAATTACGACACATTTAACACCTAAGAAATGACTTATTGCAATGTTTATTATATTTCACTTTGATTTTGTTTCTAGGCATTTTAAATCTTCCGTACAACTGAGAAGCAATGCATTGAAATGCTTAAGTAGACGTATCCCAAACTTGTTCTTGAGTACAGTACTTGAGTGAATGTGTTTTGTTACTACCCATCTGCCATTTTATAATTTTTTTTTTTTTTGCTTTCCCAGATGTTCCTGCAATTCTCTAAACACATTTATTTTTTCAGCTGTAATTTCACTTAATTTTGTGCCAGCTGTTCAGCTGTGTTGTTGCACCAGAGAACCAAATATATGAACCATCTCTTGGGACTTGGGAGGAGAAATCAGCTCCAGTTAGCAGCACTCGGGCCAGCTTTATGCCAGAGACGGCTGGTGGAATCAGATGGAGTATGCTCAAGACATTTCTGGTGCATTATTCATCACAATTCTGACATGTTTCCCACAACAAGCAGTGCCAGATTTAGGCCACTCTTGTATTAAGCATTTATGTCTATCAAGGTTATATTAAGACTTCATGAGAAGTGTTCATTTTATTATGTCCATCCCATAGAGAGTACAGATGTGCAGAGATCCCAGTATTTGTATTTGTATCTGTATTTGTTGAGGCAGCAAAATTATTTGTATTTGTATTCGAATAAAAGTGGAAAGAGGCTTAAAAATCCTGTTTTTGTTTTTATGACACTTTTAATTTTAGAAAATTAAAGTGTTACAATAAGTGTTCATGAATAAACTACCTTACAATGGAGGTCCCCACACCGGGTCTTGAACTTGAGTCTCCCAGATCATAGACGACTGCGCTGATTACTGAGCTAAAACTTAACTCATCGCCTCATTGCAGACAGACCTCTACCTATTTATACACCCATAACACAATGTAATGTGTAGGGAGGAACTTCAAAGGCGATTATTGCTTTGCATTTTTCATGTATTGCTTATTTTTTTACAACCTAACTTTGTGGAAAGGAGAAGGGGAACAACAGGTTATGGAGAGTCCGTTGGGAGCATTTCGCTTGTGTCAGTAGCTCAGCTTTATCTCTGGGGAACACCCCCAACAAATAATTTTTAAAACATTTGTACGGAACAAATATTCATATAAAACCCACTATTTGTGCTTTGCTGAACAATGTATTTGTATTCAGGCACACCCCTAATAGAGAGGTTCAGTAGAAAAACATGGATGACTTGTTTGTGACATCACCTATTAAACTCATTTACCATTTCTCCACCATTGTTGTCAGACGCTTAGGTCCAAATTTGTGGCGCTGCAAACACTGCAGCTAATTGTGACAGGCTGAGACATATTGTGAAACATAACCGTCTTTAGTTATATTTAGCCTAAATGTAGCTGAATGTATGGCTTCAGATTATTCAGCTGATTACAGGTTGTGTAGATCTTTGAGAACATGTTCACACTGCTGTAACATGGTGAGAATAGTAGGTGATAAGTTACTCTTTAGGCAACTATGAATTTAGCTTAAACCTGCAAAACTTCTTTTTCTGGCCATTTGTTTTCATGGGAAGCAAATATTGAACCCAACACTGACACATCATCAACTTTTCAGTTGATATGTCGAACTTGTCAGCAAACAGGTGCTTATTTCCACATCCAGCAGTTACGGAGCAACATTATCATTCATTTGGAGTCGTGTTTCTGTCCACCTGGTGAATGTAAGTCCAATATTCACTCTCTTTTAGCTCTGTTTTTGCTCTCTACCAACTCCTGAGGGAAATATCTGGCTCTTTAGCTGCTAAATGCTCCACTATGTTCAGCAGCTAGTCTACAGCTAACTGTGTTTGCTGTTTGGTGCTGAGCAGGCAGTGTACAGTGGCTTTTTAGAGCTTTTTCTCTGAAAATGACACTATGAGAGCGCTGAGAGTGAACCAAAACAGTAAAGTTGCTGCCAGACAGATAAACAATGAGCTGAAACTCACTATAAAGCTCTGTAAAGACGAGTGGAGCTGCAGACCATATTATATATTTTTATAATAATGTGTAAATGAATGACTCTGTGTCAGTTTCCTGGTACATTACTTGTTTCTGTTGCCCCCAAGAAGCCAAATAATCTATTATTGCAGGTTTGAATCACACTCTTGCCGCAGAAGTTGTTGCTGTTTGCCTTCACAGAGAAGCAGAGATCAACATGTGACTGAAGGGAAGGTGGCAAAACCTGCAGGTGAGACTGCTGCGGTAAATATTTTCCACACATACACACTTTCTTAAGTACACACATACACACACACACACACACACACACACACACACACACACACACTCAACATATCTCACAGATAAAGTCACACATACACTGAAAGGGTGCAAACTCACGCAGATGTTATCATGCGAACTCACACTCACACATACTCATCGAACACACGCTTATTAAAGAAGTGAAAAACCAGTTTCCAAAAATGTCCTCATTCTGTCTTTAAAAGTCTTCAGACACACACACACACACACACACACACACACACACACACACACACACATACACACACACACACATCTTGTCCTAGTTCACTTTTAGGGACTTTACATAGACTCACATTCATTTCCAGATTTCCTGGAGACTTACCCAAACCTCAACCACTGACCCAAAAATCAGTGGTTTACCAATTGGGGACACGGCTTTTCCCCAGTCAACTGGTCTGACATTTGTCCCCGAAAGTAGCCTATGACAGACACACACACACACACACACACACACACACACACACACACAGTCATGTTTCCATAACTTCAGTGGACATTAGGACATTTTCTGGAGACTTATCCTAACCTTAACCATAACCATCACATGCCTAACCCTAACCCTTACCCCTAACCTTCACATAACCCTAAACTAACCTTAACTTTAAACCAAGTCTTCACCCTAAAATTAATTATTTAAATTAAGGGGATTTGATTTTTGTCCCAATAAGGGAGGAAAATCCCCACAACATGATTGTGTAAACAGATTTACGTCCCCACAACACGAAGAATACCTCGACCACACACACACTCACACACACACACACACACACACACACACACACAGTCGTGTTTCCATGACTTCAGAGGACATTACATTGACTTACATTCATTTCCTGGAGACTTATCCTAACCTTAACCATAACCATAATATGCCTAACCCTAACGTTTACCCCTAACCTTAACATAACCCTAAACTAACCTTAACTTTAAACCAAGTCTTCACCCTAAAATTAATGATTTACATGAAGGGGACTTGATTTTTGTCCCAATAAGGGAGGTGAATCCCCACAACATGATTGTGTAAACAGATTTACGTCCCCACAATGTGAGGAATACCTGGACCACACACACACACACACACACACACACACACACACACACACACACACACTATCTCTTGTATAATATCACATAAAAATAAGTTACGTGTTGGTTTTATAAATAACACATTCATCATTCCACCAGTCACCTTTTCTGTTTTTTGACCTTCTATGAGAATCCATTTTATAATCATAATAAATACAAATGACATAACAGACAAGACAAATATTTACGACCCCTGTGATGAAATCTGATGTCTGTCACATGTACTACTATAGCGGTAATGTCTGGTGGTGTCTGCCAGCACAGACAGGTGAATACACACTGCAGCAGCATTACCGCCAGTTTACTGCTGTAAAAAAAAAATGGCCACAAAATGTTGGAGTTGGATCATCTACAGAAACCTTCTGTGCTCTTGAGATTAGTTTGTGTTGATTTTTGTAGCTTTAATTTGAAATTTAATCACCACTGACTTTATTGCACTTAAATATTTTACTTTGAAAATCATCTTTTCTGAATTTATATGGTCTTAATTTTCAGTTTGTGAGATTCTCAATAGTCACTTTCAGGTTGTGCAAGTTTTCCAGGTTATATTTATTCACATACTTTATTTATTTTCCATTCAGACTTGATTGCTTTTAGTTTCTCGTATGTTCTGATCTGAATTTTATATATTCAATTTTAGCACCTTAATTTGAAAGTATTTGAGCAACAAGAGTTTTTGACTTGACTTATACAGCTTTTGAATATAAGCCACATTCATTTTCTAATTGAATATGAGAGCCCTAAAATAAATATATAGTAGAAATAAAGTTTTTAAAATTGTACTTTTCACTTGTCAAGTGAAATTCAGATTCACATAAATTCAGAAAGATGGTTTTCAGAGTCAAATATTTCAGTGGAATAAATACAGCTGTATTTAAATTAAATATTCAGAAGTGATTAAATTTCAAATTTTGGTGTTCAGTTGCTGATATAATTCAAATTATTATGGAAATGCTTCCATACAAGTCTGGATGTTTTCTTGGACTCTGAATTAAGTTGCAGCTCACATAAGCAAGGTGACCAGAACAGCCTTCTTCCATTTGAGAAATATTGCCAAGGTTCGGTCTTTTCTCAGCCAGAAACATGCTGAAAGGTTAATCCAGGCCTTCATCTCCAGCAGGTTTTTTTTACTGGCCTTCCCAAAAGGTCTACTGAGAGGCTGCAACTGATTCAAAACTCTGCTGCCAGAACTCAAAAAGAGAGCACATCCCTCCAGTTTTAGCCAAGAAAAAATTGATTTTAAAGTACCAGTGTGTAGGATTGCAACAGACTAACTACAGTGGCTGTAAAATACACGAAAAATGCAAAATGCTCTCTCTAGAGCCAGTGTGTGGTTTGTCTGGGCTCATTTTAAGATACTAAAAACACAATGATTCTTATTTTCATGGGATTATACACTAGTTAAAACATACTTATGAATATCATATTCCATTTCTGTCAAGTCTGTTCCGCCAGACGCCACTAAATTCTTCACACTGCACCTTTAAATTCCTGTTATTACTCATAAATAACACATCCATCATTCCGCCAGTTTTTGACCTTCTGTAAGAATCCGTTTTATAATCATAATAAATACAAATGACATAACAGACAAGACAAATATTTATGACCCTTGTGATGATATCTGATGTCTGTCACATGTGCTACTATATGTCATGTCTGGCGGGTGTCTGCCAGCACAGACAGAGGGACCCGCTCCCTCTTTAGATATAATTCTAAGGTAACGAAACGCAATGATTCTTATTTTCAGGGGATTATACACTAGTTAAAACATACTGATGAATATTATATTCCATTTCTGTCAAGTCTAAATTCTTCACACTGCACCTTTAAATTCCTGTTATTAGTGTATAAGGCTCTAAATGGTTTAGGTCCACGTAATGTTGCAGACTGCTGATTTGTTTCCAAAATAAAATCAAAATAAAACTGGAGATGCAGCTTTTTATAAAGTATGTTCCTCAACTGTGGAACAGCATTCAACATATTTTCCACTTAGCTTTAATTAGTTTTAACTTTAGGTTTAATTATTTATTCACTTTTTAATGGCTTTAATTGCATTTTAAAGTGATATTCAGATTATTATGACGGTTATTTGCTTCCATAAAATCAATTCTGCTTGGCTTCTTGGCTAAAACTGCAGTGATATGATCTCTATTTTTAGTTGTGGTCAGGCTTCAGTTGACTTTTTGGGGAAAAAATGCAGTCAAAATTGCATTACCATAATCTAACCCGCTGGAGATGAGAGACCGAACCCTGGCAATATTTCTCAAATGGAAGAAGGCTGTTTTGTTTACCTTGTTTATGTGTGAGCTGAAACTTAATTCAGAGTCCAAACAAAAAAAAAAACACATCTAGACTTGTTATTTGTTAGAAATCCAAGAATTTCAGCATCTCCCATCTATAATCTGTCCTTCAAACTCACTGATCGACTGCAGAGAAGTTGTTGTTGTTGCACTTATGTTCACTGTTTATCTCGTTTTACGTGTAAGTTTCCTTAATATATTTTGTAGTGATCAAACACACACAGTGTGAACATGCACTTGTGATGTCTCGGTGTCACGCACGCAGACCTTCTCAGCAGGACTCTGCCAGCTGCTGTTTGTCTGAGCGGACTCGATGTCAGCTCCCCCTCCGGCCGCGGGACATTCCGTGCCATCTGCTGTTTAACTTGGCCCGACCTTTGACACGTTGATATCTGTGTTGAGTGTTGATACTGAGTGGCGGGATGGTATCAGGGTGAGGTAGTGTCATGAAGCTGCGTCCATTATACATACCTTTGCAGATATCAGAGTGTGTTATATTTCTGGAGATGCCACTCAGGTTTTTTTATGCGTAAATTGAAAACGTTCTCGAAAAAACAGGCGCAGAAGACCGAGAACTGAACCTGCGTTTCGACCAGAGAAACCAGGGACTGATTTTAGTTCCAACGGGATAGTTGCAGGTTTATAAAAGTCTCTGCTCTTGCTGTCGGCTTTCAGACGTGTTTTAAATAAAGATTGTCTCTTCTTCCTTCTCTGCATTTCACCTTTTCATTCATTCATTAAACTCAAACATCAGAGTCACACAACAGTAAATACAAAGAACAACAAGGTGACTGTGTCTTATCTTGTCCTGATAACCTACATAGTTCATCAGATACAGTGGAAACATTAACCTTATATAAACATATGGAGTGAACACAACATACTGTGAGTGAGGTTATGTTCCAAGGCTGGATTTTTAAGTTATACACATTACAACAAGCTCTCTATTGAAATCTGGTTATTAGTTGTTGAGATATTTTGCTCTGGACTAACAAGTGTTGGACATGTGATTACATTATCAGGCTCCTGCTGCTAAAAAGGTCTCAGAAAGGATGATTTTTAGTTGTTGTTATTATTATTTCTCTTTGTTTAGATTTTTAACTCTGTATGGATTTAATGTAATGTCAATTAATTGTAATATTTTTTATTATTTTATTAATTCTGTAGAGGTGTGTACCTTTCTAAACTATGTCCAGTCTGTTCTTTTGCCACATGTGGACTCCAGTCAAGTTTTAGACACATCTAAAGGAAGATTAAAGCAAACAGGATGCACCTGATCATAATTATAAGTGCCGCAGCAAAGCATCTGAATACTTCTGTAAATGAAAAAGTTCAGATTTTAATAAATTTGCAAAAAAATATGTTTGAATTTTGTCATTTTATGGGTTATTGTGTGTAGCTTGATGGTCATAACAATAGCAATTTTATCTGTTTAAAATGAAAACTACAACACAAAGTGTGCAAATAGTGAAGAAAACCCACTGTATATCTGACACAAGTCTTATAAATAACACAAACATGCATTTAATGATGCATGGATCAGGCAAAAAACACCACATCAACATATTTCTCATGACATGACTGAAAGAATTAAATAATAATAATAATAATAAATCAGAACTAAATTACTGAATTAACCTTAATTGGTATAACAATCTAAATATGTCTATCTAAGTATATTGACAAAACAGTTTCACCACAAGGTCACTTTAGTCCTCCGGAGCGACTAAATGAACCTTGGTGGTTGCTGAGAACTGTTTCCAAGGTAATAACAAGTATGGTAATGAGCCTTACACCTGCAGTAGGAGAGTCGTCCTCTCAGGGTGATATATTTATCATAAAGGATGTTTGGATCCAAGGTTGAAACTGAGATGTGGCTGCTGGTTATGAAACACGTCCGTGTCTTGTGCCAGACGTCGTTTGCCTTTAATATCACTGATTTTACTGCACTGTGTGTTCCTCCGTCCAGCAGACTGGCAGGAGTCCAGCGCTGAAGGACTCGCAGCAGGTTTAAAGGCTCTGGTTTGATGTGATCTTTCAAAGCGCACGGTATCTCAGGTAGACAGAGCAGATTCAATGAGAGTCACGTATTGTAATTGTGTTTTTCTAAGCCAAAGGCTGAAATTGGGCTTGGTGATTGTAGGTCTTCTGTTCTCTATTTGACATCCCGTAATGAATCAAACAACAGAGAGTGAAACTTGTTTGTCCTCCCACAGCGGCTTCCGTTAAACAAAACGTAGCTCGTGTTCTGAAAACGACACAGAAACTTTCATTTTGTCTAAGCTGGAAAAACACTCACTTACTGGTTGGGACTTTTAGTATTGATAAGACTCATTTTCACTCTTTTCACCCACACAAATAACAAACCAATGGAGGGAAGAGACAAATTCACACACCCTCGCTAGAAGTTGTTAAAAGGTATGCTGGGAAATGTAGGATGTAGACGAGGCAGGGAGGAAAGGAAAGGTTCCTTTAATCCTCTATGATAGTAAACTTTCTGACATTTTATAGACCAAACAGCTAATTGAATAATCAAGAAAACAATCGTTAGTTGCAGCCCTGATTGGATGGATTACCGTAAAGTTTGGTAGAGATATCAATGCTGCTCAGAGACTTACAGAGATTAATTAAGAGATTAATTGATTCTGTGAAATATCTCAACATCCGCAGCATCGATCGGCCCAGAATTTTGTACGAAAGTCCACAGACTTCGTTGATCATCTGACTTTTCCTCCAGTGCCACCAGCAGGTTGACATTTTGTTTCAGAGTGAAACATCTCAACAACTTTTAGACGGTTTAACATGATATTTTGTGCACATATTCATGTGACATTCAGGATGAATTTGATCCTTTGTCTTGATCATAAGGTGCTTATTAGCAAATATTAGCATACATGGTTAATATTACCTGCTAAACATAAGCATGTTAGTGTGTGAGCATGGTGATGTTAGCATTTAGCTCAAAGCAGTCAGTCCTGTTGTTGTGTATGTGTATGTGTGTAAGAACCATATTGAGAATAAAAAGAGAAGATAATATTAGTAGCAAAATCTCCTATTTGAAATGATTTGTTTTGAAAAATACTATTAAATATTGAAAGATGGTTCTTGCTAATGTTGATATTTTACAATGTTCAAATGCTCCTTTATGTACTCTACCGATGATGTCATAGCCAACAGCTCTCAGTTTAATTAGTCGGTGGAGCGAGACAGTTTTTTTTTTTTTTTTAAGGCTGAGAGCCAAGTTGAGCGGGAAAAAGAATGGATCTTGCAACTTTTCATTGTTTTCTCAGTAAACCTTTGAAACATAGTTACTGCCTCTGAGGATTTATTTCACGTCAAGGTTGCTTTTACACACACTTGTTCGAGGTCTGTGTGTGTGTGTGTGTGTGTGTGTGTTTGAGTAAGAAATGTCTTTGTGCTAAATGAAAAGCAGCAATCAGTTTTGTTTGTTTTTTTATGGGGGGGTAAAGGTTGTTTTTTTACTGACTTGCATCACATCACCTGACAATTTATCATGTCTATAACTTAAAATTTTAGCTCAACATTTTTTCTCAGCTCTCTTTGTCCAGTCCTAAAAAAAAAAAAAAGATGATATTGAAGACTCACATTCATCTTCTCATGAAGCCAGGCCTTATACTACAGCATCATACAGCGTTGACGGCTCATATGAAGAACCACAGGGACCTCTGGCCTACATAACTCTGACCTGAAAAAAAAACAACTACGAGGGCAAGGCGAACAGTTGGAAGGACAAGTGTGTGTATGTGTGTGTTTCAGTGTAGATATGAGCATGTTCGGGGGTGTGTGACTGTGTGAGTAAAACTGTCAGAGTTGTTTTTGTCATGTCATTGTTTGTATGCATTCATACACGTTGAGTCGCCGGTGAGGAATGGAGGCTAACGTGTCATCCGATGCACCTGTTTTTACTACAGTGTATATATACTGTTTATGTAGGTCGGCGTGAGGTGTGTGTGTTTGTGTGTGTGTGTGTGTGTGTGTGTGTGTGTGTCATTCTGCCTGTTTATCATTCTGTCTGCTCTCTTCACTCATAAATTCAGACACCGACATATTTCACCTGGTGACTGTTTTAGTGAGCAGATGCAAACTGTCTGTCTGACCCTGACCGCCACAACACATTCAACATTTTCTGTGTGTGTATTTTTGGGGGATGAAGAATGACCGGGCACAGAAGCAGCACTCATTTACTTAAAGGTACAAACAGTAACATTTTACTGTCTCTAATTACTAGAATTAAATGAATGGGTGCTTGGAAGTGTCAGGGACTGTCCTCACAAGCAAAAAAAAAAAGTCTGCATTGGTCATGTGTGTAAATGCTAAAAACAACCTTAACCATGACTGTGATCTTTCCCGAGCTTTAGAAAAGTATTGCCTTAATTTAACCAACCTTACAGCAGCTTTAAGTGTGTAATATGTTGGTTGTGGCTCGAAGTGATGAAACTACAGAGAATTATCAGCAACTCTGCAGCTCCACTCGGCTTTACGGAGCTTTATAGAGAGTTTCGGCTCATTGTTTATCTGTCACTCTCTTGGTTCACTCTCTGCACTCTTATTGTTTCATTTTCAGCCACAGCAGGCAGCTGTTTTCAGAGAAAAAGCTCTAAAAACCCTACTGTACACTACCTGCTCAGCACCAACAGACAACTAGCTGTAGATTAGCTGGTGAACATAGTGGAGCATTTAGCAGCTAAAGATCCAGATATTTCCCTCAGGAGTTGGTAGAGAGCAAAAACAGAGCTAAAAGAGAGTGAATATTGGACTTACATTCACCAGGTGGACAGAAACACGACTCCAAATGAATGATAATGTTGCTCCATAACTGCTGGATGTGGAAATAAGCAACTGTTTGCTAACAAGTTCAACGGATTGTGTGTGTCCATTACTTGGTTCCTCTTCCCCTAAACTGCCAAAAAATCAGGGTTTTTCTAGATGTAAAGCCCTGAAGATGTATGATGTTCAAGCCCCTTAGATTAATAATTTCATTTATTTATTAGATGCAGTTCCTGAAAAGTGTTACATCTTCTGTCTTGAGGGTAAAAAACTTTCATTTAGACTCACTTTGTTTGAAGTTAAGATCAATGTAGAGAAATCAGACACACAACCAGTCATCAACAGTAGAAAATCAACATTTAATCTACAGAGTTAGACAGGCAAGTCAAGATATGGTCGTACTTCATTTCTGATCTGAACAGGTTTTTAGGCACAGGGACATACATTTAAAAATATCATATATTATAGCATATATATTATTCTATGTAGCATAAAACCTCTTTACCGTAACAACGTATGCACTTCATCATTGGCTGTACAAAAATACATTTAAATCTTTTCTCTTTCTCTGCACATTGTGGTCGTGTGTGCGTGTGTGTGTGTGCAAATGTAGGTGTTCCTAATGTTTTGTATACTTGTGTATGTTGTATGTCATTTGTGTGTACGTGTGTGTGGTCCTCTTCTTGAAGCCGTGGTTCAGCCAAAGTCGATGCGTGGCCGGTACTCAAGAACCATGGGATACGTCTGAGGGAGAGGAAGAAAAAAAGAGAAACTATAAAAATATAAAGGGCAGAAGATGTCATTTGGCACTGGAAACTTTAAAAGGGGGCGTTAATGAAGCAGGTTGGCAGGAAGGAGTATGTGCAACACAAAAAAAGTGATGTTTATTTACAAAAATATTAATGAAATGGGCAAAAAGTAACCCCGAGACATCCAACAATAATAATTTGAGCTGAAGCAAAGAACAAACAAATAAAATGTGCAGCCTTACAGCTAGCTGACAGCTTCTCTATTCCCTGCTCCTCTCACTAGTGAAGCCTCTTTCACACTAACACCCACTAACATCTGGCTTTTGTCCTCAGTGGGAAAGGGTACAATCGGTATTCATTGCTGGATCAAATAACTCTGCAGTAGTCACGGGTATTTATTGCCTCCAGCTCCGATTGGCAGTGATGGAAGCATGACACCCGGGTGGACACGCTAATTTTCACGTTCAAGTTCCAGACGTTGGTGCGTAAATAGCCAGGAACGCAACGTGCAACGAATTCCACCCTGTGTCTCTGTTCAAGCAGCGCTCGAACATCATTCAATCGGTGTTGAGTTTGATAGACAGACTGAAGTAAAAGATCTAAAAAAAGTAACCATAGTAACATTTGTCATTGGCCTCCATGCTGCTCTCTATTGTTTACTAACCTTGTTTTCCTGCATGTCAAACAAGCAAATTGTCTACTAGCAATTAGAAAGGAGTCAATCGCCTAAAACTTGCATATGTGCACTAATTTTGGTGTAAAAAGGGTAAAGCTTGTCAGCTTCACCTAACTCGAGTTTACCATCTACTCATATTACTACAGAAACTTTCAAAACTATACAGTAATATAGAACTTTTATGTAGAATTTGTCTGTTACTGCTGACAATCACAAATTCCTACAGTCACAAACGCAGCCATGTGTGCACCAAATTATGCAGAATGTCATTTACTACAGAACAGTTTTATCCCTCCTACCTCAGCTTGACAGAGCTGTGACTGACTGCTTAGTGCAGCTAATGATGCACAACAACAATAGGACTGAAGCCCTTCAACAATATGAACACAAAATACTCAACTGTAACCTGTATTCCATTATTTGTGTAACATGAGAGATAAATTAAGAGAAACATTGGACTGAAACTGGTGATTTAACACAAGAACCTAGTGGTTTAGGGTTGTTGGGAACCAAGACCCAGTGAAGAGGGAGAGGAGCAAACTTTTCACACGCTACAAAAAACGTTACACCAACACAACATGACTGAAAACACACTTCACACTTGACCAAACTCAAAACCCACAACTTCAATGTGTTCTGAAGCAATGAATAGGTGCTGAATGACATTAATGTCAGCAAAATGTCACAAACAGTAAAAACACTGAGCCCATCTTTAATAATTTAAATGCAATGTAAAAAAAAAAAAAAAACATACAAAAAAACTTGAATAAATAATGAAATGAATAAAAAGCCATTAAAACAGAAATGAGAGTTATAACTTTTGACATTTTCTAGTCATGTTTTAGATTTATTTCATGAACTGATTTGAGGGGAAGAAAAAAACTCATCTATTATAGGACTCAATAACCCTATTTGTTCATCCTCAAAATTCCTACATAACCTCATATTTCGTCATATAATGTCCAGTTCGGTACCATAAACTCTATATAATAAACCTCTACGATAAATCCTCCACTCCATAAATCAGCCTGTAAAAAGAGTCGGTCAGCAGAAGTAACTGAGAGAGATAAAGGCTTTGAAAAAGAGATGAATGCTGTATATTTTTCCTCCTCTTGCTTGTTCGGGCCAAAAGGTTGTCAAATGTATTTTAAAAAATTGAGGATACACGTCAAAATGTCTGTGCGGGATAAATCTCCAGTAGTTAGATTTGTAGCCATATTGAGGCAGGACTAGTTTGTTGCAGGTCAGGTGTCCCCTGCTTTTTTCTGACCGTAAGAGAAAAAGACAGACAGACAAACTCTTATTTCATCTGACTTCAAACCACAGGTTTCCTGGACTCAGAGTTAAAGAAGAATGTAAACCCATTTCCATTAAACCGTCCAGGATCCACCTGGCTCTGCTCTGCAGGGACGGAGGCCAAGTGTCTGATGCACGAGGGCCATAAAAGAAAAAAAAAAAAAGAAAAAAAAAAAAGACATGAAGGCCTGGCTGCTGCTCGCTCTGCTGAGGCTCATTTGAAAAGTTCATTTCCAAAACGCTATAAATCCAGTGTTTGGAACAGTAGTGACAGCATCATTCGGTATCTGAAACACAGAGAATCGAGTGTGCAGAAGTGTTAAACAACTGCTCATTGTGTTACGTTTCTTAGGTATCTTATCAAGAAGCAAATCATAGACTCGCAATACTTTCAAATTGCTTATAAAAAGATATATATTTAGGTTCAGCTTTGAATTTTAGACAAAAAGCCTACATGTATGTGTACGTTTTTGATGCACAAATCTATAAATCTTTTAGGTTAGGGTTATGGTTAGGGTTAGGGTTAGGGCTAGTTTGCAGTGGTGCAGTTTATGTGCTGCTATCAATTTCAGATCCTACACATCCGAGTTTTCAACTATTGAAAGTCTCATATTTCTCAGTGATTTTAATAGAGCTGGTGTTGTTCTCATTGACAGCTGTTTTCTGGAAAAAAAACAGTCGACCCATCAAAGTGTTGAAGGTGGGAGCCAAAAAACCCCTCCCAAAAAAAACGGATATGGATGAACAATGCAGCTGTACACGTCGTTGTAACTCCACTTACTGAAATAACGTCTGAATATATTTCTTTGATTGCTGTTACAAATATTTGCCGCACCCAGCAACAGCTACCCGCTTCTGTGAAACAGATGTGTGACTCGCTACTGACTGACTGATCGATCCCACACATCAACACTTAATCATCAACTTTATTAGGGTAACTTTGACTCGAAATGTAACCAGACATATCAGAACCAAACCCTATATGTCACGTACGAGCTTGTTCGCACAAAGAAGTGCAAATACTCAAATCTGTTCTGGTTAGGTTTAGGCACAAAAACCACTTGGTTAGATTTAGAGAAAGATCATGGTTTGAGTTAAAAGAAGTACCTTGGTAGGCTTTGGGAAACCTTGTGGTTTCGGTTAAAAGTACTTCTTCCTTATGAAAGAAGAAGGACCATTGTTGTCATGATTATAATAATAGCCACATGGTTAAGGTTAGGGGTTGATTGTGCTCTTGATTTGTAATAAACAATGTTGACTCATGGTTGGAAATGAGGAAACATCGAGTCAGTCACCCATGTTTTGTAAGTCTTCCTTTTTATTGACCCAATCTCAACCGCCTCTCTACGTGGACCTTGTCACTCTATTATAACATCACCTGATTTCCTTCTTTGCTCCTGTCAACCATTGATCCTGTCATTTTGGACGCCATGAGGGGAGTCAATGAAACATTGTCTAGAATACAAATCGGGTTTCCCAGATTGCTTATCACTCATTGGTTGTCCAATGAGGTTTGACAAGTGATCTATACTGTCTCTTCTCAAAACTTATATACTTAACGTACTATATTACAGTGTTGAGTTCTATTCTAATATTGAAATGCATGAAAATCAAATGTTTTGTCTGCAGGTGAATGGGACATAAGGTGATTTTGTTAGATCTAATTGAAGCTCAACAAGAAAACCACAATTCAAAGTCTTCTACCATGTATAATGTTTCAAAATGCAAATAGCAGCAACTTTAATCAGAGTTGCCACATGAAATTTGACTTTTAGGGTTTTTTAAATTCTTGCAGCGACGTCAGACATCCTGTGTTGCATGATGTCAGTATGCAATCTATTCACTTCATATAGATGCCTCTGTGCAGGGCGAGGGCTGCTTCATTCATAAAACAAGGAATAACAAGGTATTCTAGTATCAATTTAGGAGCAGTTTAGGACGAGTGGAGGACATTTCTCTTTGTTTGATAACATTAAAAGTAAAGTTAGACGTGGTTGAGTGAGAAGAGGGAGCGGCGGTACAGAGAACAAAGCAGTGAATGAGAGAAATAAAACATTATTTTCTGATTGTTTTATAGTGGTTATCTTCTAAAGCACAAATAAATAACCATCAAACACTGCCAGTATGCAGTCAATTCAATTCATACAGATGCCTCTGTGCAGGGTGAGGGCCTGTGGCCTATAGGCCCACTCAGTCACCCCTCCATTATTGTGGTTAAATAATAGATATGTCATTCCTGCCTTCTTTGGCTGTAAAACACATTTGAAACAGTCGAATATAAGAACTGCCCTTTTCATAAAAAATTAAAAAAGAAGAAAGGCGAGTGTTTGTGTCAGAGCAGCTGCAAAGTGAAGAGCGTGTCTCCTGTTTTGGGAGTGTGTCTCCTATTTCTGGCAGCTTGAGGCTGATGGTGCAGCAGAGTACAGCTGCTGTCATCTCCTCTGGCTTTCTGCATTTTGCTGCATCATGCCACAGAAAAAAAAAACAAAAAAAAAAACAAAACAAAAGAGCAACACTGAATCCAATCTAACCGGTCTGTCACTGTGTGCCTCTGTATCTGCATCTCTGACACTCAGCACTTCTGTCTTCAAGCACTTTAATTATACTGCTCCAACACATATTCTGTGCAGCTGTCAGCTAGTTTTTTGAGGATTTTTGTTTTGGTGTCAAAAGACTGAAATATAGAATTGTGTAACGTTTCAGCACCAGCAAAACTCTACATACAAATCTAAAAACTATATGTGTTGTCAAATGTTGTTTGTTCTAACCAAAAATGACAATGAACTGGTTTTGTATAGCGCATCTTCTACATGAATATGTGTCAGTATCTTCTAATTTTTAATGTATCCCTCCGGCACCACAGCTCATGTCTAAAATGTAAAGCCTTCCTCCTCTGGGGACAAATTTCATGTAAATCTGGACATCGGTCTTCGTAATCTCTTGTCATCGACTAAAGTGTCGGTCAGGTGGTATATTTTGGCCTGATGGCGACACTAAAGGAACGCTCACAAATATCACAAGCATCTTCCGGGGATCACAAATATCCAAACCAGAGCTGTCAGACTCAAGTGTTGGACAGATAAACCATCTTTTACCCCAAAGATGTAACGTACAACATCTTATCTGAATTGTAAATCTTCAGACTTAACTCAAAACATATTTTTCAGAGGCGACATGAAAAGTCAATGAAAAACCAGAGCAGATAAATATTTCAAATATGGGACATAAACCGAGATTATTAGGAATAATGTCATCCTATCAATTGGAGCATCAGATCAGAAAACACTACAGTATTTATTCTACTCTAATTTCTCTGATTATACTACCACTGGTTCTTCTTTTTACTAACAAGTCAAGTTAATTTTATTTATATAGCCCAATATCACAAATCATGAATTTGTCTTAAGAGGCTTTACGATCTCTACAGCAATACAACATCCTCTATCCTTACATCCTCCATTAAGATGAGAGAAAATTCCCCAAAAACTTTTTTAAAATATGGAACACACGGACTATTCAAATGTATTATTCCTCTAATCCCCACACTAAGTTTAAAAGTATGTAGAAAGTAAATGGCAAAAGGCAAAATAACTCTTCAAGACCTGTTTCTGTTGATGCTGTTTTCTCTAATTAACATCTTTCTGCTAAACCACAGTTTCATAGCATTACTTTCCCTTGAGATTTTTTTTTGTTGCTGTTTGTTGACTTATCCTAAAAAAAAAAAGAAATCTAAAGAAATCTTCATGGGAGTGTGGTGTGTGTTTGAGACAATGAAGAGGTTCAACTTTCTCTGGTTGGAGCACTTGCTTGAAGGTGTTTAGGAAAAAGTTTTGGGTTTCACTCTTGAAGTTTTGTTCCGTCGTTCAGGCCAAAAGGCTTCCTGCTTCTGAACAAACGGTGCCAACACCTGAAACTGATTTGTGTTAACGAGGTGAATCCAATGCTTCTCAATTACAGGAGGGATGGAATAACTCTGTCACAGCTGCAACATTTGATTTAAACTGATCAGAGAATTACATCTTGTGATTAAAAAAAAAACAGCAATGTGACTTTCTAATCTAATCTGAGAGCAGATTTGAACTTTTGCCGTGTTTCCACTACATGATACTGGCTAAACTCCACTCAACTCTACTTGCTTTACTTTTCTGGATTTGGTTTTCCACTGCAGATAGTAACTCCGCAATGGAGGCAGGTATTGCAGGGATAACTGTTGCTGATTGGTCAAACACACACAGCACATCTCCTTTGTGTGTCTGTGTACTGCTTCATTCATAAATGCAATTTCGGAGACAGAGCCTTCAGCGTGGCAACCCCGAGATCCGTAACGCTCCTACCCTACACTCTTTCAAATCAACCCTCAAAACCTTCCTGTTTGCTCAGGCTCTTGGCCCACAGTTAACCAATTACCTTCTCAGTTGCTTATTATTTAAGCTCAGCTTAGTTTTCTTTGTTTTTTTCCTTTTTGTAAAGCGTCCTTGGGTGTTTTGAAAGGCGCTATATAAATCTAATTTATTATTATTACTATTATAAAACAAGGAAGTATTCTAGTATCAGTTTAGGACCAGTTTAGGATGAGGGGAGGACATTTCTCTTCATTTGATAACATTAAAAGTAAAGTTAGACGTGGTCGAGTGAGAAGAGGGAGCAGCGGTAGAGAAAACAAAGCAGTGAATGAGAGAAATAATGTTAAATAATAATATTATTTTCTGATTGTTTTATAGTGATTATCTTCTAAAGCACAAATAAATAACCATCAAACACTCAACAGATGATGTGGACTGTGGAAACAGATGCTATTATAATTTAATTTTCCTCCTCTGCATTCCTCCTTTACATTCATTCATTTTCCACTGCAGGATGTCCCGTGTTGTGCAAGTGGATGACTGTAGTGATGATTCTCTCTGACCAATCAGTGGTCCGCAGTGTTTTCACATCACCTTTTAGCATCGGCTCAGTTCGCTTTGAACCTTGATGGAGCTGATACCAAAAAAAGCACCAGGTACCAGGTACTATCCGCAACTTTTGCCCGACGGAAAACCAAAAAAGGTGAATAGAGTTGAGTCGAGTCAAGCTGTACCACATGGTGGAAAAGTGGCTTTTGTCTGCACAGAATAAACAGGGAGGAACTATCAGATATGGAGCAGTTTTGTCTATCCAACAAGACTGTCAGTGACCATCTGGTGTCTGGTGTTTACACTCTATATCAGGACAACAGTCAAGTTCACCTACCTACACCTACAGCTACTGTTTGATCGTGTATCAAGTAGAGTTATCACCATTTTGTGAGAGTGTCAACAAAAACTGAAAAAGCAAAAGCTTCGTAAAAGTAGAATTAATTGCAGAGCTGTCGTATTAGATTGCACAGGTGTTTGTAATTAACTGCTCTGTGAAAATAAATATAAGTATCAGACTGGACTTGATAGTAAATATTAAAAGACTCTCATCAAGACCAGAACAACCTAACTGGAACATTCCTATTTTACAGTTATGACAAGGCAACTTGTAGAAGTCTTGGAGGTAAACAAAACCCAGGCAGCAATTACTCTTCACCCAAAACAACTTAGGAAAAGCTCATTATCAGGATTTAAATGTATTTTGTAGGAGACAAGGTTCAACCAAACTGAGGTAGAGATCTTAACTACCGAACGATATAATTAACTGCCAGTCAGAAACAGACCTCAGGGATGCGTTCATTACCCAGTCAGAAGAGAAAATAAAATTTTCCAGATACATTTGGATTCTCATGTTTCCAAATCATCAGCATGGCAAGTTTTCAGTTTTCCATTTGGGCTAAATGATATCCCATCATGCTGAGTAGTAGCACATAAGTATTTTTATGCTGCCATGTGACGTCCTGACCGGCCTCTGTGTAAGTGTCTCGTGCCGCAACAATGACGGAGTGCCGCGAAAATGAAGCCGAGCTGCGGAGTTGTCAGAAGGATGAGATTGATGAATGACTCGTATCCTCTTTCTACTCCCTCGTCTGTCTCCATTCCTGACTCTTGTGCTTCATATCTGTCTCTCTCACCCTCTATATCACTCTTCTCCTTGTCTGTCTTTGAACCAGGCCAGGTTCAAACAGGATTCAAAAATAATTTCTCTGTTTATCCTTCTGACTCACCAGTCAGGACGTAAATAATTCAGATGGACTGATTTCCGTCTGGCCAGAGTGGAGGAGGAGGAAAGATGAAGAATAAATACTGTGGACTACATACCGAATTCAAGTTGAAAAAGCTTAAAAATTGTATTCTTCTTCCATGTATTCTTTTTATTTTTGTAACCCTTTCATGTTGAGCCCAAAACATACACAATTTACAAAAATCCCAGATCTAATCACATGACCTAAACCAATTATCTGGAGGTAAAAAACAGAATGAAAGTAACCAAAATCCCTTCTTTAAGTATGCTGAATAATAAATGTACGATTGGTCATATCAACCAATATCTGATGTATATTAATTATATGTGGTTAAACTGGGGGATTTGTTTAAAACCCAGTCACTCTGATCATTGACTCATGCTGCATAAAGCACAAATTATTACAACACTGTTTTTAATTATCTTTATCGTATGTTTTCATTTATTTTTCTTTCTTGTGTTTACTGTAAAGCAGTTTGTACCCTTGTCTTAAAAGGTGCTATATAAATAAAGTTGTTACTGTTATTATTATTATAAAGGGGTTGTAAAACTGCTTTCCACTGATGTTCTTATAACCCATAACTCATTATCCCTGTAATCAGTGATTTGATGTTTTTACATCAGCCATTAAAATTAGACTGTATTTTGAAAAGTAATAATTATTGTAGATTACATATAATCACTGTTTAACCATTTAAATGTTTATATTTCAGTATGAAGCATGAAAAGAGCAAAAGTCCATCTCTCCGTACTTCCCTACTCTTTCTGTACTGAAGAAGTAAATCTTCAAAAACAGCTCACAAATACATAATCTCATTTTTTTTAAAAAATGCTCAGTCATTTCCTAAAACAGCTGGTCACTGTAGTTTTAAGCAAACATCACTCAAACTGGAGAAAATGGTGCAATTTGTTGGGGGACTATTTTCAGTGGCGGATTAATCCACATTTGGTGCTCTAGTGATTATTTCTGGCAGCAGAACGGTGTGTGTGTGGGATTGAGTCAAAATAAACAGTGTGTGTGTGTGTTCATGGTGATGAAGGAACGTCACCCAGTGCAGCGCTGTGGCTCGTTACACGTGTTTTTAACAGTTTTTGGATGAAAACAGATCTCTACGGCACAGAGGAATAAGATATATCAGGCTTTGGATACACACACACAGTACTTGTTAGTAAATCATTGCTGGTTTTGGTATTTTTCATGGAATTAGTTAAGAAAATACAGAATAAATGCTGTTAAAACATCGTAACCAAGACATCCAGATAGATTTTTCCTGCCGGGTCAATAAAAGTCTTTTTTATTGACTTACTCAACGCTGATGCACCATTTACATGGATTACTTTCCACTCTGATTTGTTTTATTGTCCAAAGTCCTGTAACATAATGTTTACATAACGCGTGTCCAACCTTTCCATGCGGGATGATGAAGGCCCAGATGGAAAAAGACACGGCCTTCAAATTCTGACAATCTGTACACACTACCACCAACAATCTGTATCTCATTATTACATAAGAAGGATTGAAATTCAAACTGGGATTATTAAGGTCAAACAACCACTGTGGCTGCTCAACAACAAGCAGCACTTTTGTTTTTTATGCCTATTTTAAAGTAATGCTGACTTTTGTTACAAGTTTGAGTTGTGTAGGTTTCTGCTCATTACGCGGTATAATTATATAATGACTAGGAATAATATTTACACATGCAGTTTCTTCCATCTACTCTCACTGCAATGACATTTTTTTTAGCTCAGGAAAAGTAGGATTTTGCCAACTTATTAAAAAAAGTTTCCAGTTTCTGGGAAATGATGTGAAAAAAAAAGACTGTTAAAGTTATATTATCTTTTTAAGTGATCCTGTGAGTACAGCTAGAGCTGAGAAGCGACAGATTTTATATAAATCTCTCATTTCATTTAAAGATTTTCTTTCTCTCTTCTTTCTCCTCATCCCCCTCTCCTCCTCCTCCTGCTGCTGACCTCGTGTCTGACGCCTCCTGCTGTGCCAGCAGCTGTCTGCGCTCCTCAGTCTCAGTCTCCACAAGTGAACAGGACCTTTCATTAGCTAATGTTTCATGTAAATACACACACACACACACACAGTCACGCACACGTGCAGATAAACAGATAAACATTCAGTCACTGAGTACAGGAATGTGTGAGCTTGCAGGGAAGCACATATTATGAACATCAAGGTCATGAGAACACACACACACACACACACACACACACACACACACACACACACACACACACACACACACACACACTGGCCTCTTGAACCACATACTGGACTGATGACCCTGACGCCTCTGCTGAGAGTGCCGTCACGTTTCAGGCTAAACCAGGACAACTCCTGCTCTGTTTGTGTGTGTGTGTGTGTGTGTGTGTGTGTGTTTTAGGATATTGTGAGTGAGAAACTGTTTGGAAAGTGAGGACATTTTGTCATGTTCTTTACTTCTTTTAAGGGCTGTTTGAGTGTTATGTCTTGATTTTATAATGAACATTTGAATTAGGGGCAACACTTTAAGTCCCTGTACTTAACATTTTGTAAGCAGTATATGTTTATAACACACTATAATGTAGGTATATGCTGATATAAGGACATTTTTAAATGCTTATTAATGTACAGTATTTGTTGACAATTGCAACTTCTCTCATGACGACATATTTTATATTAATACAACTGTGTTTTACTATATTGTCATGTGTTTATACAGCAGCCTTCATGTATGGGTGCCCACAGGAAGAGTTATAGTTGTTGACAAATACACAAATAAACACTTCTATCTGCTAAAACTACATTATAGAGTGTTAAACACAATTTATTAACTGTTAAGCCTCTTTCACACATAGTTCCGAGTAAATTACTGGGATAACCTTTCAGGCACCACTAATGATTTTCACTATTCACACATGCAGCTACATTTAGGAACATCTCTGTCTCGCACTTTTTCATGCATAACATGGCAATACAGTAATAGATGAGGCAAGGGACAGTCCAGCAGACAGCAGGTAATGCAACACTTATGGATGCAAACCGCCGTAAAACTCAACAGAAGAAGAAGGCAAAACTCAAGAAACTCAGATCAAACTGTCAAACTAGGTTAGACTTGGCTCACCCCATGCAGGAAATGTTCCTGAACTTTTCAGGGATAGACCGTATGTGCGAAAGGGACTTTCCCCCTCTGCATCTTGATCGACAAACAACAGAAGAAGGCGGTGGTGATAGATGTAGCAATCTCAAGCAACATCAGGAAGAAGGAACATGAGAAGCTCGAAAAATACCAAAGGCTGAAAGAGGAGCTAGAAAAGATGTGGGGAGTAAAGGCAACAGTGGTGCCAGTGGTAATCGGAGTACTGGGGACTGTGACCCACAGACTGGGAGAGTGGCTCCAACAGATTCCAGATACAACATCTGAGGTCTCTATCCAGAAGAGCGCAGTCCAAGAACAGCTAAGATACTGCGCAAATCCCTCAAACACCTAGAGGACTCAGGCTTGAGGAAGACATACCACCAGAGGGGGATTTTATATTATATATATATACTGCTTAATGCATGCTGAATAAGGGAGTTAAAGTAAAGTGTTGCCTCACAAGTATCATAAGTACAAGCATGTGTCAGATTCCAGATACAACATCTGAGGTCTCTATCCAGAAGAGCGCAGTCCAAGAACAGCTAAGATACTGCACAGATCCCTCAAACACCTAGAGGACTCAGGCTTGAGGAAGACACACCATCAGAGGGAGATTTATATATATATATATATATATATGTATACATACTGCTTATACATGCTGAATAGGGGAGTTAAAGTAAAGTGTTGCTTCACAAGTATCAGAAGTACAAGCATGTGTCTGTCTGTATTTGTCGTTAGATTCTCATTTCCTGAAGATCACAATCATACAGATGTATTAATGTATCTCTTACTGGGGAACTCAGGAACCTCAGCATCATTTCCTGTGCTGATTCTCTCTACTATGAATCTGTAGTGAGAGCCATTCGTTTACAGATCTTAATCCTCTCATAGTTTTGGACATTATTCATGTTAATTATTATTCAGGTTAAGATGCATATTGTTTACCAGTGTGTCCATTAGGAACCTCATACAGGTTTCTAAACGTTAATAGCCGACAAAACTTAGAGAATATAGGAGTCAAACCAGAGTGCTCACTTTTATAGCAAACAAATCTTGACAGTAGATTTGCTTCAGATTGCAGTGGAGCTTTCTTAGTTGTTGAAAAAGTAGCTTTAAGGTTTTGAATTATAACTTTTAAGATGTGACTTTGGGCTCAGCTGAGTGGTGAAAGGTCATTTTAAAATCTTACAGACTATATAGTGGATTGATTTAACACATTCATCATTGCTAGATTAATTTTTCATGTATTAATTATCAGTTGTGAACCTCATCACACATACTTGTGTAAGTGTTTCAGTGTTTGAGAAAATGAAAGTAAAACTTTTTTCAGGCCTCTTCAAAGTAAAGTTTCATCTTTTAAAGATAAATGATCAACATAACAACAACAATACATAAATGTGTGGGGTGAAATATGTTGGAAAAAGTCCCCTTTCAACCAGTTTGAAGTCATAATTCTTCCTTTTACAGAGTCTGAGTCATGACAGATTCTTGGAAGAGACACTTTCTTGCTGCAAAAAACTGTTTAACACTGAATAGAGAAGTTGCTCAACCAGCGCTGGTTTTCACAAATGCATTCACATGCAAACATGCAAACACACACACACACAAAGTTCCTATACTTCTGAGAGCATTCTGTTGATTTTACTTTCATTCTTACTCGTCCCTGAACTATAACCGCTACCTACCTACCCCCCCGACCACAATCTAAACCTGACTCTACACACTAAAGTCTTCACCATAAAATACATCTTTAACCTTGTGGAGCTTTTTGTCCCCCATTGGTGAGTTGAGTCTGCACAATGTGAATGAACGCATAACCCACACACACAGACACACACACACACACACACACACACACACACACACACACATATATATACATGGAAATAAATGCTCTCCTGCACCAATGCATCTACACACGGCCATGCAAACTCAAGCACACATAAACAGGAAGTGAGGGTGATAGCCTTACATTCTCTCCATGTAGCCTCCACCGAGTCATGTAGATGAACTCCATAGTGTGATCTCTGCCCATTATCTCTCCGTTACACAGCACATCCAGCTGGACAATGCAGGAAAAAAAAAAAAAACATGATTAGGAAAAAAAGAGAGTATAAAATAACAATGTGGTGTAAAAAACAAGATAAAGAAAATGACAAGAGAAATAAAAAATAAAAAGGAACCAACGCAGGAAATGAAAGGAGAGGGGACGTTTACAGTGGTAACGAGTGGGAGGCTACACTGAATACGTGAGTGTGTGAAAGAGAGTGCGTGTGTGAGTTACACCAGTTTTGAGCTCAGTCTGCAGCAAATGTGGAAGTCAGCAGTATTTAATCCTTTTGATAAAGCTGGCTGATGATTATAATGATAATTCAAATCGAGTATTAATGAGCATCTGGTCTCATAAACACAGAGCGACTTTGCTTTGAGACTCAAAGTTACCCTGGTCAAAGTTTACTCGAAAGTTCACACACAGTGAAACTAGAGATTTGACACAATGACAAATCATACAACACTGCTGTATGTTTCCCTTTAGTCTTATCTGACAACCAATGATTTAACATGAGATAATTATGTAATAATGATGTCATAGTCAACATTTACCAATCAATGTTTTTTGGATGTTTTTGCTCAGAATTTACGTCACACTGTAATGACAGTGCACATGGAAACTTGCAAGAGGAGCTGCAACTTGAAACCAAGAAATGAGCTAAACTGAGCTAATCTGAGCATCAAACACCTTCAAACTGCAAACAGACTACCACATCCTTTTAACTTCATGCAATAAAGGCAATTTGAGTTCTCATATCCAATAGTTTCTTCACAGTTAAGAGCTTGAATGTTTAAGTTTTGCCTTTAAGGAAAGGTTCACAATTTTTCAAATGTGTCTTAAAACAGCAGTCAGGTGTCCGTATGAACAGTGAAAGAGGTTTTCCTCGCTGTAATCATTCCTCCTGTTCATACTGGATATTAAAAGATCTTCAAATGTGCTTCCAATAGAAGTCAAAAATCCACAGTGTGTCCACACAGTCATTTAAAAGTTGATATGAAGCTTATATGAGGCTTCATCAGTCTGAGTTAGTCATATCAAGTGGATATCTGACACATTTACAGTCTTTTTTAGCATCAAATTCCCTCTTTGTGTTTCCTCGGACAGTGTTTCCCTGTTGAGCTGCAGGTGGAAGTTTAGTAACAAAAAGAACGTTGAAAGATATCTTCTTGATTTGACTCATTTGGACGCTGAGGCTTCATATTAGCTTCAGATAAACTTTTAAATACATGTTTGCACAGAAGGAGGACTGTGGATTTTGTACCCCATCACTTCCGTTGTAAGTGCATTATAAAGGGATCTTCTAATGGTCAGTATGAACAGGAGGAATGATTACAGTAAGAAAAACTGACTGTTGTTTTAAGACTGACTTTAACAGGACTGCAGTTTCTGAACCGGAGGATATAATCTGTCCCTTACCTCATAAGAGCTGGGCAGTTTGAGTTTAAGACTGAGAAACTTCTTAATTGTTCCCACGGTGACTCTACTGGAGCAGCGGATGAACCTCTTCATCAAATCCTAATTGGATGAGAGACATACTCTGTTAAACTCTAATATGATGAGAGAGACATAACTGCAACTAAACTAATAATGCAGCCAAAACACAATCAAACCCACAAACCTTTAAAAGCAAATCGATAGCCTTGTTAACAACTCTGGCCCCAAAAACATTTCCTCAATAAAGTTTTTCCTCTCACAAATGAAAAACTTAACATTTCCCAGTTTTTTTTAAAGTGCTTCACATCTCTTGATAAAATCGAACAAACATAAGTTATTATTAAACACAAATATACCGTGACAGTGCTCTCCCCCGACTGTCCCGTGTTGCGTAGGCAGTCAAGACAAATGGCTATCTGAGGGTCACTTCTGTGGTAGTCGTCGTCACCTTCGCCGTCACCTTCGCCATCACCGCCGCCGCCGCCGCCCCCACCGTCACCTCCAACATCAGGCAGCCCGACCCTCTGAAATCTCAGGTTTTCTGCTGTGGTTTGAAACAAACGTACGACATTATTGAGTGATGTATCTGTTTTGCTGAAGCTTTACAGTAATAGAAGGTGGAACAAACCTCCAAATATCTATTAAGATCTATCGTACCTCTTTTATATCCAAGATTTAAATAGAAAAATAGAGTTTATCAATTAAGACAAATAGTGATAAGTCAGTTGACAGAAAATTAATCAGCCACTATTTTGATAAAAGGAAAAAAAATTAGTTGGTTTCAGCTTCTCAAGTGTGAAGACTTGATGCTTTTCTTCATCATTCATAACAGTAAATTGAATATTTTTGGATATTCGACTGTTGATCAGACAAAATAAGTCGTCACCTTTGACTCTGGGGAAATTATTTTGAAGCCAAAATGATTAATCGATTAAACCGAGAATTGATATTGAAAATAATCGTTAGTTGCGGCGCTACTATTAAAATATCAAAATGTTGTCATACTGATATGATTCCACTGAAATTATTATTTTGAATTATTTCCCTCTACAAAGAGCAGTATAAGCTCTGTTTGCACCTGAAAAGCTTTTGTGAGATGTATGATGTGTTCACGGGAAATTCCCCGATATCATCTCTGCCCCAGATACAAATGATCTGGGTCTGAATTCGATGACTTATCACATTCTGATGAATCAAAAGTATCAAAAACATCCCTTTTCTACTGTATCGATTTCACTTCTGCCTTCTCTTTTATTGACAGGAAGGAGACAAGAAACTGTGAATAAGAAGTAGACCATAAACCAGAAGCAGACTACTAAAAAATTCAGTTTTAATAGGAATAGTAAGAGTAGTTATCAGGGGATCTACCGCCTCCCCAAAAATGGTGTGTAATGTACACAAGTTAGTTTTTCTGTCGGTTTTAAATGTGGCGGATTTACAATTTCTGCTATTAGTATGTCACACAGGATGTCTTTAGATAATAACAGTTTACAACAAAGGTGCTACAAACTTTAAAATACAGATCATAGTACTCATATTAAAGGTCTGTATGATGGACAGCTTACCTTGGCCATTTTCTTTGGGTTGGTTCTTCTTCCAGAATTCGAGTTCCTGCTGTTCCTCTTCTAGTTCACACAGAAAAATCAGACAAAAAGAGGACAATGTCAACAAACAGGACACTGAGAGGAGATATTTTATATTTTAAAGACTTGCTTAAAGATTGTGTTACACTGTTAACTATGACAAGAAACAGATTTATAGACTAAATTCATCTACAATCCACTGAGAGTTCGAAGAGATTAGATTAGAAAACGAGGCTCCTTTAGATCGTCCTCTAGATGTCAGCTAAAGAAATATCAGTATGTTATCTGACATTTTAGCTTCTCTCAAGCTAAATTTACACAATTAACTGCATTTTTTTTTGTGAACAGGTGAGCGAATCCAGCTTTCTGAATGATCAGATGCTCTGCATGTGGAGAGCACTGGTAGTTGTGGTAATGCTAGGAGAGAGTGAGCAGATCTGTTTAAACAGACACAGTTTGGAAATGACAACTGGATTTACTGAAGAGTCAATGTGTACACTGCCTTTTAAACAAGAGTGACACCTGTCACCGTGGTAACTGTACACAACAAAAATGGTAACAGCTGTAGCCTCAAAATGCTTAGAAGACACAAAAATGACAGAAGACAATGCAGACAGAAATGAGACTAAAATGTCACTGATGAAAACTAAAGACTAAAACAGAATTACGTGTCAAAATTTACACTGTATTCAAAGAAATCAATTCTCTTAATGAAATTCAGTGTCTAATTTAAGTTTTTTTGCGGTATAATGGGAAATTTGGTAAGGTTTATGCTAAATTGATGCATACAAGCTCCTTTACAACCATTACAAAAGGCTCATCACGTGGGCTAAAGTAAGCATTATATCGAGGCAACAGGCAGCCCTGCTTTAACTGATTTACAAGCTGGGTAATGTATTATCTAATATGAGCCACCTGCTCTAATCTAAAACAGATAAAACACTGTCTAGATACCCAGGAGCACGGTTGATATCACAAATAGCAACCTGTTTTGCTCTATAATACAACCTACCAAAGCATGTTTTTGTTGTACTTGTCACGTCGAATCTGTCGGGGTGCTTCAGTGATGTTTTACTTTAAGAAACTAGAAAAAATATCCACATTTGAGGCATTTATCTTATTCTATGTGACTTATGATGATATAGCAGGCAGTAGTTTAATGCCAAATGCCGCTTTGACAAGACCGTTCTGTTTGGGTCGCTTATTCTAACCAGTCAGTCAAACTGCAGTTAAGTTGTTCAGGTTCCTGTTGATGTGCATGAACAGTATTAGATTTGTTCTGCACTTAAAGTATGTTTGTAGCCTCTAGGAACAATCAACAAGAAAAATACCAAACAGGGTGAAGCAATAGTTAAGTAGAGAAAAAACACAACACTTCTCCTCACAATAACACGAAAATCCATAAAGCAGAATTCATATGAGGCTGATTTTTTTTAAAACCACTTGGCCGAGCAGCAAAAGCCCCCACAAAAATATATGATGTTTGTTCCATCATGCGGCTGCCACAGGGCTCTGTCAGCTGAGGTGAAGTTATGAAGTCATAAAATTATAGTGCCATCACAGCTTTAGTTAGACATGTTGGCTTCTCATTGGCCTCGCTGCAAGGAGAAAGGTTGTACGTCTTCATCTCGTTTTTAAACTCTTGGGCTTCCTTCTCTCTAAAAGTGATATGGCATTGATAAATGGATACCTTACTGATCTCAATGGGAGCTCCCTTCCATCTTAAAAAGATCTATTAGACTGCAGAGCAGCACCACAGCAGCTGGTAGGGATTTGTCTTGTTCGCAAACACTTCAGCTCGGTGTATGCTGCATATGACTTTGAAGCCAGGTCTATCACTTGAAGGCCGTTGGGTCTGATTAATCACTGGATCCAACACTCATTGTATTTTATGCACATATTGTAAACAGTCAAACTGGCAAACTCCTTGACCTGATTGTGTGTTACTGTTTTGAATATGAAGCAAGGTGAGCTCAGCAAAGTCGTTAAGTTTACAGTACATTCCTCGGTCAACGCTGAAGACCAAGGGTGACAGAGCTTTCGCTGTTGGGGCTCTCAAGACTTACTTCTGCCGTGTAGCTTTTGCTTAATTATTTATCTGTTACTTATTTTGTTATTTTTACCTGTTACTTTTAATTGTTTTATGTGTTATTTTTTTGTGGGCTGTGATTTTATATTTTATTGTTTTCCTGCTTTTTTTTATTTGTCCTTGTTTGTGAAGCACTTTGTAGCAGTTGTTTTGAAAAGTTCTATCTAACTATAAAGGGAGGAATCGCTGTCTGTCTGTATGTATGTGTGTCCTGTGATTTTCTTGACAACTGTTCATCTGATTGAATTCAAACTTGGCAGGTGTATTGATGAGGACCCAAGGACGTGCAGTGTCAAGTGTGAAGTTGTTTGGATGAGAAAGATATAAAATACCTCATAAACAATGTTGCGTCTGCTTCTTTACTGCCCGTAGAGTCAACGAGCAGAAATGCGGACAGCGCCACTCCACCATTGCAATGCACATTGTGGTCGGAGGAGGGATTACATCCATAGTGATAGGAAATACCATAGAGAATCAATTGAAAAGTTCAAAGAGTTAAGCTCTACTATTCCTGCTGCTCATGCAAATGTACATTCAAGACATAGTGCAGGATGTCTGAGGCACGTTTTGAATGAGCACTATAGTTTATCCAATCGACTTCAGATTGAAATTGTAGTGTACTCCTGATAGCCTGCATGTGATGCGTTTAGGGAACACTGGTAAATTGTACCGTCTGCCGATAGCCTGCATTTGAAGCATTTAAGGAACATCTGTAAATTATAGCTTCGACCGATAATCTGCATGTGAGGCGTTTAGGGAACACGGATAAATTGTAGCATCTACCAATAGTCTGTGTGAGAGGTGTTTAAGGGACGGGCACTGTTCTCTAGGTATTGAGAAACTGGCCCATTCCCAACAGGCACATTTTGAACGGGCACTGCACTAGTACAAATAAAGTTATGGTTAATATATTATTGTAATGGTACAGTGCAGGTCCTGCCTTTTTATGGAAGTTGTAATGGCCCTAAAAATGCCCTTTTGCATGAATATTAAAGTCCCCCTCCACACAAAAGTGTATTTTACTTATACTACAGTTGAATGTTTGAGAAATCTGAGTTTAAGATATATGCAAACAAGCAGGATTTTGTGATTTCACAGCTAACTGGAAGCTAATAATGGTCCAATATGAGGCTTGCACAAGTGTGACGTGGACACGTGAAGCCTCCAGTGCACATACACTGAGAATGGAATTTACAGTGAAGAACCAGACATCTTGTGTCCAACAGTTAAACTTTTGAATGTACAACATTTTCATATTCATAGACTCTGTTTTTCTTTCAAATAGGGAGAAGGAGTAGTGTAATTTTAAGATTTTTTTATGAGGTAACTGAACTTGAGAAACCCAGACATAACTTATTATGCTAAGTGGGTATTTTTATGTCTTCAAACATGCCTGGAGGTGATCTTTAAACATATTCATGAAGACAGAATTAGACCGCAAAGAGAAATGTGCTGACTCCGTTATGTCACTTGGAGAAAATGATTGCTAGGTTGCTGTTAAGAGGTTGGTAGGATGGTTGCTGGGTTAAAGTTATTGTTAAGGCGTTGGTAGTAAGTTACTATGTGCTATGGGCGGTATTAAGGCATTGCGAGGTCGTTGCTAGGGAGTTCAAGTTGGTTGCTATGGTTGCTAAATGATCGTGTTCTTGTTGAGGGTGTCGTCAAGTGCATGCTACGGGGTTCTTGGTCATTTTAACAGTGTTGCCAAGTAGTTTATAAGATGTGGTGATTGATGGGGTGTTACTGGGTGGTTACTACAGTGTTTTAATGAACTTTATATAACAGATTGCTGCCAAACAACACAGCTCACATCTCCTCAGTGAGTCACATGTATCAATGAATCATATGTGTATGTAGCAGGAAAAATTCTTGGAGGTTTAGTTGGACCGAACTACCCAGAAGGAGAAAGAGGAAGTTAGCAATTTATTATTGAACTGTGGAGTGTCATAAGAACACTGTAAGAAAACTGATTATGAATGTATTTGACTGGATTATTTCAGAATTTTTGCCTACATGGCATTAATGAAGATTTATATTTGTCTTATATTTTCTGACACTTTATGTATGAAATTTTTATCCTGACGATAGCATTTTTAATACGTTAATTTTTTATTGGGTTTTCAGCTCTGGACACACAACATCACAAGCACACACACAACAATACAACACTGAGCAAATACAACAAAAACAGTTGTCTAGGGCAACTCAGACATATATATATATATATATATATATATACACATTCTCTTTTCCAGTTTTTTCATATCCTAACATGTTCAGCATCATGTTTCATGTAAATGATCCACTTTTCCCAGCTCTATTTCCTTTAACTCCTAGCAGGTAGGTCAACTTGAATAGATATCCCTGACAATCTCAAACTATTGCTCTTTACCCGGAGGATCAGCTTTACACCAATTTCTTGTTATATTAAATATTTTTTGCTGGCTATAAGCAGATTTTTTGCCAGATATCTATGTCTTCTTTCTCATCTATCTCATCACAGTTGTTTGGAATAACATATCCCATAATGTCTTTAGTTTTTAGTGCAGCTCCAGAAAACGTGAGTACAGTTGGCCTCCAGGTCACCACAGAGCCTGATTACATGTTTCAATGGTTTCCCTTGTTCGTGTAAAATTTGATGCCCCCCCTTTGTGTTAAACTGTGTGAACTTGTGTGACGTCACAACACTGTTATAGTGTGTGTATGCTGAAGAAAGGCCATCTGTGCATCGTAATAAATTATTTCTCTGTCTTGTGATAAATTATGTGATTGGAGTGCTGTCATTTACTTAATTATTTTTCCTACCTCCCATGAAAAGTAACATAATTAAACACGGACTGCAAACTGAGGAGACAGATTGATGAACCCATCTGGCAAACTTACTTTCTCTGAGCCCGGGCACCAGCTTGAAAATGATCTCCTCCAGGGTGTTGTCCAATCTGGGAATAGAGAGAGAGAGAGAGAGAGAAGAGTGTGAGAGGGGAGGCGGAGGGAGAGAAAGACGAGGAGGAGGTGAGGAGGATGTTACATGGGTGGCGAGGAAGGGGGAATATAAGGAATGAAAGGAGAGAGAGAGAGCAGGGGGAAGAAAAGCAAAGAAAGGAAGTCAAGTAGGAATAAAAAGATCTTAGAAAAGGGGAGATGTGACAAAGAGGAAAATGAGAGAGTTTGTGAGGAAGGAAGAAAACAGGATGAGTATTAAGTATTAAGATGAGATGATCAAAGAGTAGAGGGAAGATAAAAAGCAACAGGTCAAATAAAGTCAAATAAAAGAGGAGGTGAGAGTAGATAAAGTACATCTTACCTGAGCATCTCCAGCGGGTTGGTCTCATGGACCTGAATGCCACATTTCGGACAGTCATTACTCTCCTCAAAGTGCTGCACGATACAGCTCTTACAGACTGCAGAGGAAACAACATTAACATGTTTTACTAAGGTCAAAATTAGTATCTCCAATTGCAACACTTCGTTAAGACAGTTTGACGTCATGTTTAAGTCCTTTAAAGAAAAGCAAGAAAGGCACAGCTGAGAACTGCAAGCGACTTAACTTGTTAGCTCGCTCATTAGCAGGTTACAGCAGCTAACTTATTAAAATCTTGTTAAGTCACTTGCTGCTAGGTGAGCTTGCTAGGTCACAAGCTAATTGCCTTGCAAATTAGTTAGCAAACAGAACAGGAAATCCTGTTAAACTTCCCATTATTTAGACTTGTGATGGTTACCCCTGTTTTTAGTCTTGAAGTGACACCATATAAAAAGGTTTTTCCCACTCAGCTGTTCACAATAATAATATTCTGAACAATATAATGTGCTTTAGCTTTAGGCATTAGCTTAAATTAGGCATTAAATCTAACTAGCTCATTTTCATGAGTGGATGATGATGATTTTATTCAGTGCACTGTGGGACACATTTCAGATGAAGTCAAACCATCTTCATGCACCTTTGTTATTTATTTTCACCCCTTTAAATGAGTGTAAACCTGGTGCAGGTCAGCTTAAAGGACAGGTTCACAATTTTTCAAGTCTGTTTTAAAACAACAGTCAGGTGACCAAATGAACGAAATATGTTTTTCTTGCTGTAAACGATCCCTTCATAATGCACTTATAGTGATGGGGGACAAAATGTATTTAAAAGTTTATCTGAAGCTAATATGAAGCTTCAGCGTCCAAATGAGTCAAATCAAGTAGATATCTTTCAACGTTACAGTCTTTTTAGTGCCAAAGTTCCTCTTTTTGTTACTATACTTCCACCTGCAGCTCAACAGGGAAACACTGTCCGAGGAAACACAAAGAGGGAATTTGATGCTATAAAAAGACTGTAAATGTGGCAAATATCCACTTTTTTGGACTCCATCATTTACATTGATAGCACATTTGAAGGATCTTTTAATATCCAGTATGAACAGGAGGAATGATTACAGCAAGGAAAACCTCTTTCACTGTTCATATGGACACCTGACTGTTGTTTTAAAACTTAAAAAATTGTGGACCCATCCTTTAAATCACAAAGGATGTGTGTTAGTCGTTCCACTTACAGGTATGCAGGCACTCAGTGACTGTGGTCGGTTTAATCAGGTAACCTCGACACAGGTAACAGGTGATGAAATGGTTGAAGTCTTTCACCATGTGCTTCCTTCCCGTGGCGGCCATGTTTGGAGTGTTTTAATGGCACTGCAGCAAGACACTGACCAGGAGCGAGAGGTACCGTTATGAAGCTGAAGGGAAACGTCGCCTTCTAGCTTTAGAAGAGTCAGACGTCCATTCACAACAATGAGGAATGGAAATGTTTACAGTTACAGGCAAATATTGCCAGCTAGATTTTATTTACCAGTAGGATGATTTTTTTTTTTAAGTTGTTTTGGACGTAAAGGTTTGGAAACTTCACCAACACTGGCTAATGTTAGTCCAGGCCGGTGCATACAAGTCTTCACAAGCCACAATTTATGAGAGAGATGAGAGATCCTACTGTGTGAAATCCTGCTCCATCCTTGACTTCAAAGTATTTTATAGTCAGTTTTGCTTTAGGAACATCTCCCTCTCAGATCTTATTCCATCTTCACTTTAGTCCCATTTAAATCAAAAAGACACTCCAGTGTGTACAAATCCTGCTTCAAACAAACACCTTGGTAAAAGTCCAAGAATTCCCAGAAAGTATGATGGGTTTCTTCCCTCCCTGTTTCAGCCACAGAGCCATTTTTAATCCATGAGGGGGTCAAAGCTCAGCTGATGACCCCAAAGACTTCTGCGTAGTCGTCCTCATCCCGGTCTGTTCGTTCGTCATTATGGTGCTGCTGCTGTTGACGTCTTCATTCCTCTAGTTTGCACTTGACCGTCTGATGACCTTTTAACCTCAGGCTGAAGTCACCTAGAGAGAATAAAACACATGTAAAGAAAAAAACTTGCAACTACACACATATATACACAAACATACAAAAAAAGGAAAGTGAGAAGCTGACGGCTGCTAACAAACATCCTCTAAAAATCAAATCAAACTGTATTATATCAATTATATCAGACAAAGAAGTCAAATAAATGTGTCTAAAACATAAGATTATTTAGTGCTTTACAAGCAAGCATGAAAACCAAAGCAGGCAACACACAATTAGAGCTGCAACTAACGATTATTTTCATTATTAATTAATCTGTCCATTATTTTGTCAATATATCAATTAGTTGTTTGGTCCATAAAACGTTCCAGATGAGGTCTTCAAATTTCTTGTTCTGTCCCGACCAACAGTCTACAACACAAATATATACAATTAATTTAATAGTTGGCAACTAATCGTTTAATTAACTAATCATTGCAGCTCTACAAACAATAAAAAGAAAAGGACAAATAAAGATATCTCACAAAAGCTGCATGATTTATGGAAACACAGAATGCAGCATAAAGACTTTAAAGACCCTCTGATTAGCCTGACAGCTGAATAATACTGACAAAATTAAATATCATCACACCTTTTCCACTGAAATACCTCTAGCGAGGATGTGGTTGTTTCTGAAGAACGACTGTATTCTTGAGAAACTCAGCCACAAGTTCAAATAGTTGTGTCACTGACATGTCTTTCAACACCAGGAAAAGACAATATTTCCAACCACCAGAGGCTCCAAGCTGTGTGAACTGGCTCACAGTTACTTTAAAGGTCAGTGATAAAACTTGGATAAAAGCCAGAAGCTTATTAACGTGACCTTACTGACTTTCTGAACTCTTGAGTATTTACAAAGTTTCAAACGGTGGATTTAATAACCTTTCAGTGCCATTTAAAAGCGTCACCATACAGTCACCTCGGACAGCTTTACCCTCCATTTAATCAAACACAAATTAACCAGCGTCCAAACTCCTCGGCTGAGCAGCGTCCAGTCCACTGATGGACTCAGCGGGTGGAGGGTTAAGTGCTTTGTTCAACAGAAACTGAGAAGTACTTATTGAAGAAAGGGAGAGAACTTTTTCCCAGAACCATCACCCTTCCTGGACATGAGCCAACATCTCTAACCCATTCAAAAACAGCACTGGTTTTGTACCCATAGCAGCTACTTTTGTCCTCATTTTACTTGTTTTATGGCTTTTATTTGCTCTCGGCCTGTTGTGAAGCTGTATTTAAAAGTTTATCTGAAGTTAATATGAAGCTTGAGTCAAATCAAGTAGATATCTTTCAATGTTAAAGTCTTTTTAGTGCCAAAATCCCTCTTTTTGTTACTATACTTCCACCGCAGCTCAACAGGGAAACACTGTCTGATGCTAAAAAGACTGTAGATATCCACTTGATATGACTAATTCAGACTGCTGAAGCCTCATATAAGCTTCAGATACACTTAAACTTTAACTAGTTTTGAGGTTCTAACAACATCGTGATACTTTTGTTCCTGCTTTAGAGGGACAATAGTCATTATTTGCACAACCACAAGAAGCTTTATGTCAGTAAAATGCAAACAAAGGTCGTTTTAGGTCTTTGGATAAATGGCCGATGTTGTTGTTTTTCTAGGGAAGGACAGTCTCTTATTATGACCTTTGAACACGTTAGAGATGTCACCACATGCCGTGATTTTATGATTCTGGAGAATAAAGACTAAAACTTTTTTTTAAATAAGGTTCAGGGTGTGCGCAATCATAAAGTTGACACATATACAGTCATTTTACTTGTTTTATAGCTGTATTCCAGGTTCAAGGTCCGACCTTCATTTTAATTGTCATTATAAAATGCAGGTTTACACGATGAAATTCAGTTGTAGACGCCTCCACAGTACAAAATGTATTTACAAATATTAAAATATTTTAAATTAGAATGGAATTAAACTGTCAATTTGGCAATTAAGTAAATATATTTACCAGGAATACACAGTTACATACACATTATATATAACCACCTGTTTCTACATATGTGCACAATAAACATAATATGTGAGTTATAGTGCAAAATAACTTGAGGTAATAGTGGGAGTGTTTCTTTCTACTGTTTCTTTTTCCCCTTTAGCATATTTTTTAGTTTTCTCTCTCCTACCTGTTTTGTTGTGAAGTATTTTATAGCCCAGTAATTAGTGTGATTGTAATTAACTAACAGTGACCCCAACATCCACCACGACAGGACTGTTGCAGTTCTGACCTACATGCATCCGTCTCTGGATTACCATGACTATGAATAGCTAAACTCTCCAACTTGCCCCCATTTCATCCCCAGTTTGATGGATCTAAATGACTTTTTGGTTTCCCTTGCTTCAAATATAGATACTGGGCTGAATATTAAGTCTTATAGTGGCTGCTACCAGCCCACTAGGTAGTTTCATACAACCCTTTTGTAAACCATTTATTTTAATGGGATGTTTTCAGTGCTGCTGTTACAGTAAATGAAGTGAGCAGGCCAGCAAATGTTCCTGGATATGGGATCAGTCACTGATCTCAGGTCTGATTCATTCTCTTAGTAAACACTCAGCGGTCTGTCTATTACTTGATAACAGGCTACCATCAAATACTAATCATCATGCAAATTACTATAATAACAATTACAGAATAAACTGTTTGTTCAGCGGGCAGGTTGCATTTATTTTACCTCATCTAACGTCTCATATGAGTTTGACACTTCTTACTGTGATGATTGCTATAAATCAACCTGATCTGCAATTAATGTCAGAGTTTAAATGAGTCATTCTGAGTTTTGGTGGGTTTACCTGACACATAATTTACTCATATAATAAATGATAGAAGGATATGGCAATATAAGATTGTTTCACACAGAAACAACACAGTGAAGTAGTCTCAACAGTATGTGAAACAAGGTGTATATAAATCATAGAAATAAGGTTATTGGTACTATTGTTTGTAGTGTTGTATGTATAGTATGTTGAGAAATAGCAGATTAAAATACCATATAGAATTTGATGGTTACTATAAATTAAATTTAGATAAAAATGGAAATTATTATGTCTGACATCTCCTGTAGAACTTTCTTTAGATTTTGAGATCTGAAAGCAATTAATACAACATGTTGGCTGGAAAGAATCCGACTTGTTGAAGTTATATTCTGATATGTTTTAAATAACAACATTTTTGCTGTAATAGAGCATAAGTTTACATGAACAAAATGCTTTATTACATGTTGCTTGTTATATGTTGGTTGTATGTTGCTGTTACGACACATAAATAAAGTTTATATCGAAAACGTTTTACTCACTAAAAGTTTTAAAGACTATGTCAATTTTATATAAAATAATGTAATTACAAGTAAAAATGTCTTAGAGATTTTTAATTTTTGTACATATATATATTTGGGGCAAATATGCACTTTAAATTGTAACATTGTGCCAAATCTCCAACAAAACTTTACTTGTAATAATCAGACTTATTGAAGTAATGTGATGTTTTAAAATAACATCAAATTGTGCCATCAAAGATTGTAACATAAAAACATTGTGCCAGACGATGAACAAACTGTTACTTTATCACAAGTCTGATCCTGCTGAGACTCAAAGCTGCACAATCTGGCAAATTATTTCTAATGTTATAATAGAAAATATCAAGGAACTTTTCATCTGTGTATGGATCTGACTTTGAATCAAAATGCACTGCGATAGACGACCATGTGCCAAACTTTTTTTTTTTATGTGAAGAATTTATTTAATTCCTGACTTTGCAACTAAATGAATCACCTGTTCTTCAGCCCATAATAAAACTTATATTTAAATCAGTCAAAATGCTTTTTTAGATAATTTGCCGACTAACAACAGATAAACAAGCAAACGCAGGAGACTGACAACATAAACTTTTGGCTTTTTGGTAACGAGATGCCCTGCAGCTATGAGTACCATGATGAGACTTCTGCAGGATTTCTGTATGGTTATATTATTATACGTCATTATGAGGTCATTATTTTGACAGACAGCAATCTTCATTAGCCTATTAGATACTAAGTCATAATACTGACTTTCTATGTCACGTTTATGATATGAGAGAAATTACTGAACTTTTTACTAATGAGCAGGAGAGCGATGATGTCATTTTAGAGTCCATATTTGTAGTTTAATTCTAGTGGATCACATTATGAGTTGAACCAATTCACCTGCTGTTTATGCTACTAACTTATTATAGATCCCAACATAAATATCATATAAGAAAATACTGTTGCGGTGACTTTTAATTAGGGTTGCACTTTATTCTCATTTGCAGCTTCCATCATTTTGAAATTACGTCATAGAAAGTGTGTGTGTCTGTGTGTGTGTGTGTGTGTGTGTGTGTGTGTGTGTGTGTGTGTGTGTGTTGACGTGCTGTGGTGTGTCAGTCAGGTGTGTTGAACACATGCAGAGGTGGATTTTAGGCAGCTTACTCACTGCAGAAACAAACTACAGACAGAGGAAACTGTGTGCTTCGCCCCAGACTCCTGCTTCATTCAGCGTGGGTCGCTTTTTGCTAGAAAAATCTCAAGTGCGCAGCTCAGAAATCCCCCTCAGTGTCCGTCAATGAGGCGCGCGCACAACACACACACACACACACACACACACACACACACACACTTACACACGCTCGCACACACACACGCGTGTTATTTATTCACACAGAGCAGATCTGCTTATCTCATCGTTAAGGCGCGTCACGGTCTACGTCACCTGTGTCAAAACAACATCAATGGACGACACACACACGCACATTACAGAGACACACACACACACCGATAGCCTATATAATACATACAAACGCTCGTGTACGCACACGCGCGCGGGCTATATACGCGCATGTCGCATCTCGTTACTGTACTGTATACCAATCTATCTACACACACGCGCGCGCGCACGCAGCACGTATCGACAGTAAAAGTTGCAGAGCTTCATGTCACGGCCTTTTAACGACACGAAAGAGAAGCGCGCCGCACGAGGGTTATTTACCGTTTGCGTGAACATACCGTAATCCCGCATGTGAGTGTGCACGGCGACGCACTTTGCGTTTCGGGAGAGAGAGAGAGGAGGAGGAGGAGGAGGGTAGAGAGAGAGAGAGAGAGAGAGACAGGGAGAGGGAGAGAGAGAGAGAGAGGAGGTCCAGCCAGCAGCGTCAAAGTTTGGCTGTAACGTAACGCGACCGACGTCGGCTGATGAATTCGCCATCCGCGCAGAATTAATAAGAAATAAAAACACATTCCTCACCTCCGTCCACACTTTCCCTCTGCCCCCGGACTTATGGATGCCGCGGCTGGGCAGGAATGTCCACCATGACACTGCCGGGTCCTCCCGTTCAGTCTGCTCCGCGTACTGGGAGAGGAGAGAACACGGAACTGGTCGGCTCGAATCTGCCCCAGTCCGCCCAGCAGGCAGGCAGGCAGGCAGGCAGGCAGGCAGCAGAGAGCAGCGGTGGGCGGGGAGCCACCAGGCAGGCAGGCAGGGCTCGGAAACTGAAAGCGGTTGTGTAACTGAGTGACTATTGGCCCACAACACACACACACACACACACACATACACTCACACACACACATATACACTCACACACACACACACAGAGCGCCGTGTCTGCTGTGTGTAGTGATGAACAGGGATGAAGCGGAGGCACCGCAACTCAGTTTATTCAGCTGCTCAGGCTGAATGACTGATGTTACTGCAGAGTTTGGGCTCGTTTATTCACTTCCAAGCAACATTTTAATACAAAATACAACCAGATTAAGTATTAGACAGTCTGGATTTAAACTAAAACTAAATATTACAGAGGCTACAACATATAGAATGAGAAGCAGTCTAGACCAGAACTGAATTTCTCATGCATATACAAATACATATACATATATATATATATATATATATATATATATATATATATATATATATATATGTATGTATGTGTATATATATATATATGTATATATAAAATATGAGTCAGCAGGGAACAAACACACATCTGTATGTTAGTGACAGATCAATACTATTTTATTTATATTGCGTCAAATCATAACAGAAGTTATCTCAGGGCACTTTTCACATAGAGCAGGTTTAGACCGGACTCTTTATTTTACAGAGACCTGACATTCCTCCATGAGCAACACTTGGTGACAGCAGCAAGGAAAAACTCCCCTTTAATGGGGAAAAAACGTCAAGCAGAACCAGGATCTAGGTGGGCGGCCATCTGCCTGGACTGGTTGGGTTGAGAGAGAAAGAGGGAGGGAGGGGAGAGAGAGAGACACAGAGAAGCACAACAACAACAATAATAGCAATAATAATAATAATAGAAATATGACTAATAATAATAATAGTAGGTGTGGGTATCAAGCAGGACCACAGCAGCACAGGGTCCACAGCTGCGACCCCCAGCCATAGACTGTATGTTATTGACAGCAGCCTGCATGATAAACTATTTTCAGTTAGCAACCTGCAGCAGACTGCATGTTGTGTCATCGAACTCATCAGGTAGGATGAATATCATGATATGAGACGCGATATCATCTTAGATATTGGATACCGTGATGTCGTGATACGGCATAAGTGTTGTTTTGCTGCATTACAGTAAAGTGACATCATTTTCTGAATTTACCAGACTGTTCTAGTTGTTCTATTATTTGCTTTTACTCACTCAGTCATTATATCCACATTACTGATGATTATTTACCGAAAGTCTCATTGTGTAAAGATTTTGTGAAAGCACCAAATCGTCATCCCTACAATATTGTTGCAATATCGATACATCAGGTGAATGATACCAGGTAATATGACTATAGGCTATAGTGGTTGTATAAATTTAGGACCTGAAACCTTCAGCGACTGAAGCTTTTTCTGTGTTGTATTTAGAGTGAGCTACAAGCTACAAGGAGCCACGTTGTGTTGTGTCTGCTGTCATCCGATGAACAGATTCCTTCATCTGCAGCAGTGAGAGACACCAGAATCTGAGCCTGCAGGTTTAGAAAGTTGTTCTGACGCACAACAACACAGAAAAGCTGGTTGAGTTTTGCAGAAGTGACGACATCAATGTTGACAAGAAACCTGCAAGTTGTCATATCGACTTGTCTACAAATGAACACGGAAAAGAATTCAATATCGGTTGACACTTAATTTAATAATCTATTAAAATTACAAGAGCTGATTATAACGTGTGCTGTCAGGACTCACACTGCCTCGTTAATTTCTTGCTACTTTGATGTAGTAAAAACTTTTAAAACCAACCTGTCTGATGTTCTTTTCAAGTAATAATTGATTGATCTTCTTATTTGTTAGACAAGCTTTGCAGAATGTGGCAATAACTGCATTTGTACATCCTGCAAAACCAGAGCCATGATTCAGCCAACGATTCAGTATAGACATGTAGGCATCAGCCTTGAGTCTGCTATGATGTAGAATACATTGTGGGTCTTGAAGTGCAAACTGTATCTTTAGTGTTCAAAGCTGCCACATTTTTTTGCACCAAAGAGGCTTTATGTGTGTTTAAAGGCTCTGAGTAAACAAAGCAGAAGTGCACATTCATAGCTCTGATTCAATGTTTTATTCTTCTTCAGGGTTTCTGAGTTATGAAAATAACACATGCAAATATTTCAAACTGTTTAAACCAATCGTGTGTGTGTTTTTGGCAGGAAATGACTAATCAATCATTAAGAAAGTTACAGTACGTGCAAGAGAACACACAACGTTTTATTCAGTGTTGTCCATTAATTCATCATTTACCAGACTTAATGGATGATAAAGTGGCTACATTATACATTTTTACATATATGTATTCAGCTATAACATGACTGAGTCAAAACACAGGGGCAAGCAACTGAAGATGAAAAATACAGTAGAATATTAAAAAGATATGGAGAGATAAAACAGATGATAGACATGTTACATAGAGACATGACTGGAAGCTCTCAGTCTGCACCAGTAATAATGACTTTGGGGATTTGCAGTTGAAAAGGCAACAAGGTTCAAACTGAGAGTAAATGTTTAGACGTCTGCTTGGATCTTGGCTCAACAGCATTCAGTGACTGTATTTCAACAAATGCAATTAAATGTAGTAAGTTTAAACAGACTATACACAGTCTATTTAAACACTCACTGTCAGACGACATTTAGTTTGCAGTCTGCAGGTGAACCAGAGGAAATATTAATCATCTCCAACATGACATGACAACTATGATGGGAATGTTCCATCAATGCAACTAATCATATCATGAGACACATGAGGTGATTATTGATCTTATGTGTCTATATCTTTTCCTTTTTTAAAAAAATTTAAGAGAAATGAGCAAATTATAAACATGCGAGTGCGGGAGCTGCTTTAACAACCTGACACCTGTGTGATGGATGTGCACAGAGTCACAGTGTTATAAAAGGACACGCGGAGGTTTCATTCTGAGCTGAGAGTGAATTTATGCTGCGTCATATTTGAATGTGAAGACAGAGATCGATGTTCAAAGAAACAACTGATGTGCATTAAAAGGGGAAATGTTTTTAAAGATATTCCTCTAGTAACAAACTGATATCCAACCGGGATTTTGATTCTGACATAGAGAGTGAACCTCCTCTTTGATATCGACTGAATGAATGAGGAGTAAAAATATAGAAAGTAAAGTTAAGTAAAAGTTGGACGAGAGTATGCATGTATGTGCAAGTGAAGTATTCCAGTTTGGCCTCATAGGAAGAAGTATTCAAAACCTTTACTTAAGTCAAAATACCAATACAGCAATGTAAAAATACTCCATTATAAATAGAAGTCATGAAAAATCCTACTACAGTAAAAGTACATAAGTATTATGAGCTTGATGTAGTTAAAGTATTGCAGTAAAAGTACATAAGTATTATGAGCTTGATGTAGTTAAAGTATTGCAGTAAAAGTAGTGGTTTGGTCCCTCTGACTGATATATTATTATATATGACATCATTAGATTATTAATAGTGAAGCATCAGTGTTAGAGCAGCATGTTACTGTTGTAGCTGCTGGAGGTGGAGCTAGTTTACACTACTTTATATACAGTTAGCTAGTTTAGTCCAGTGGTTCCCAACCTAGGGGTCGGGGCCCCTCCAAAGGGTCAGCAGACAAATCTGAGGGGTGGTGAGATGATTAATGGGAGAGGAAAGAAGAAAAAACAAAGTTCTGATACACAAATCTGTTTTCAGTTTTTGGACTTTTTCTCTAATCTTTGATTTTTGCTGAAATATTGGATCATTTGAACATTTATTGAAATGAAAGCATGTGAGAAGTTTAGAGGGAAAAATCACTATTTGGTGGAGCTGTTAACAACTCATAGACATGTGAAATGTGACCCCGACTACACACTGCTTTTTGTAAGACGTCAAAAGCCAAAAAGGTTGGAAACCACTGGTTTCATCTTTAACAATGTGTTGTATTTTAAAAGCTTGTTATATTATCCATTGTGTCAAATCTTCATCTGAAAAGTAACTAAAGCTGTCAAATAAATGTAGTGGAGTGGAAAGTACAATATTTCCCTCTGAAATGTGGAAAGTAGCATCACATGGAAATACTCAAGTAAAGTACAAGCACCTCAAAACTGTACTCAAGCACAGTACTTGAATAAATGTACTTTCCACCACATAAAAAATATACATCTTGGTGTGATTTTGCCAGCAGTTAAAAAGAAGTATGACTGATTTCTACTCATATTTCCCATAAAAAAAGTTTTAGATCTGTTGTTTATATGAGTAAGTGGTCTCAAGAGATTTGAAGTCAGTGCTCTAAATTAGTACGACGTGACGTTGTGCATCAATCAGGGGGAACTTATTGGATATACTGTATATCCTAAAGATCTCCTCCGGGACTGAACAAGGATTTTGATGTTATTTAGTTAGTTAGTAACTTTATTTTTCACATTAAAAAAAAACAATACAATACAGGATAATGATGAGACACTGTATCAACAAACAACATGATTTGAAACACATAAAAACAGTAAAAAATAAAATGAATAAACAGTAAAATTAGATCTTTAAACAGTCCCAGTCTTTGTGTGTCCTCCTCTAGTTGAGCTGTTTCACTGATGCTTGGTTAATCATGCATGCTGCATGCCGCATGAAGACATAATGGCAAAACTTTTTAATAGCTGCATCCAATAAATCTTTTTTGGGAGCAACAGTTCAGTGAGCTGGAGCCTTGTTGTTGATGGTGAATACTCTACTATTTTTATGGCTTTGAGTAAGTTACTTTACCATACAGTTATTAGATAAAAACAATTGTATAATACTAAATCATTCTAATGAGAAGGTTTTCCATGGAGAGACTTGGTGGATATTTGTTCCCTCATGTTACAAAGTTTTAATTGTTGTTTTGTCAAATATTACAGGTTTTAGTATATTCTTGTCATGTTGGTGGTTCTTTGAAGAGATTACTCTTTTGTTTGTTTTTTGTTTATGAGATTTTCATTGTGAGTTTGTCATTGATTTTGAGCGTGTTATGACCAGGCTCTCTAAGGGGAAGAGAAACAACAACATAAAACCAGATGGATTTGGTGAAATAAAAAGTTATTTATTACAAGGATTGGTCATAATTAACTTCGCTGTGCAAATAACAGAAAAAAGAGGCAAACTTCAAAGGAAAAAGAAGTCTGAGGCTGCTGCTCGAGTCAAATAAATAAATACAACCAAAAGATGAAAAATAAAACCTCAACTAACCTGCTCTGCTCTTATTGTACCTGTTCAAAAAGAAAAAAACATTAGAAGAAACACCTCTGCTCCTATTATCTCCTCAGCTATTTAAACTATTTAAATCAAACCCACTTATCTAACACAAAGAGATCTGCTCACATCGAATCACAGCTGCACTGACTAATAACTTGACCGAAAATATATAACACAAAGGCCCAAATTGCATCCACTGGATTGGACGGCGTCAGGTTGGCTGTCAGGAAGTGAGGAGGGCGATGTCTCAGCAACAGGACCGATGTCACGCAAACCAAACATCCTAATTAACATTCACGCCCAACCATGCACACTAAAAATCACAGGGTTAAATTTTCACCCATTTTAGTGCCATCCTTGAGTGATAGTTGTCATGTGATTAGTTACATTTTTTACATTTTTTGTACCCTTTTGAGTGATCATGATTCTACTCAGTCTGTTGTCTGATTGCTTATTTAGTCTCTAGTGTTATATTGTTATAAACATTGTTATGTACATTGTACTAACCAAAGTCTTATTACCGTAATGTTCAGTTTTTCATGTTTTTTTTAACCCTTTCTTACCTCTTGTATATGTCATAAAGGAGCTTTTCAGACAGCGAGCAGTTGCCACCGTCAGCTCCTCATGGCCATTTCCTCTGTTTTAAACTACAACTAACAGCAGCCTGTGATGTTTGCTGGTGAGTATCGCAGGTAGATGTTCGTTGTCTGAAAGCACCTTAAAGGACACATATTACGCTTTTTGTGATTTTACTTTGTGATGTTTCTAAAATTTGAGGTGAATGTATGTTAGTAGTCCAGGTTTCAAGATTCAAGAAACTTTATGGTCTTTCACATAGTGACTGAAATTTCTCTTTGATGCGGTTCAATCAAAGACCAAGGAGAACAAATGTAACAATAAAAAAGTAGAAACAGTAAAACAGTAAAAACATTGCAGTAAAATAAGTTATGAATGCTAACATCAATACTGTTAAAATGTATTATAAACTAAACTGATTTATTTAGGGCAGTAAAGCTTTATTTAGGGTAGTAAAGCTTTATTTAGGGTAGTAAACAAAGCAGTAAGCTTTGTTGAAGAGGTTGTCAATGTTGTCTTCTCTCATATTTCAGACTAGATTTGGGCTCCAACATGTACCGATTGATTTGAGAAGTTGACATTTGGAGTAAAGAAGGAGAAAAAGAAGTGAAATCCTGCTACTATAGTTTGTTTACGTAGCCTCCGGAGCCAAAGGAAGCTTCCTGAAAGCTGACCAATCAAAACAGAGTGGGCTCATCAGGAGGCGGGACTTAAAGAGACAGGAGCTAAAACGGCCTGTTTCAGACAGAGGCTGAACTGAGGGGCTGCATAAAGGACCAGTAGAAGATAAATAAGGAGTTTTTAACTACAAATCAGGCTAAGATATTTCAGTAGAGCCCCAGAATAAAAATATAGAGCTGGAAATGTGCTGAATATGCCCACTATCATTTTGAATGGAACACCATGAAATCTGGTGCAGATATGGCCCCCGGAGGATGACTTCCCTTGATTCCCTGACTTTTCCTCTAGTGCCACCATGAGGCTGACATTTTTAATTTTTAGTTAAATGTCCCGACAACTATTGTAATTTGCTACAGTCATTCCTGGTCTGTGGAGGATGAATCCTAATGACCTTGATAATCTGACTGACTTTTTTTCTAGCGCCACCAGCAGGTCAGAGTTTACACTTATCTAATGAAAGTTTTCAACATCTAGTGGATGGATCAGCACAAAGTGTTGTGCAGACATTCATGCTTCCCAGACGATGTATCCTAATGACTTTGGTGACTTTTTTTGTGCAATGTTTCAATGACTATTGAATGGGTTGCCATGACATTTGGTACAGACATCATGTCTACCGACAAATTGTCCATTTTGCTAACATGCTAAACTGAGGTGACCATGATGAACATTATACCTGCTAAATATCAGCATGTCATTGTGAGCATGTTAGCATATTGTTTTTAACATTTAGCTCAAAGTAAAGTCACAAATAGCCGCTAGCATTGCTGTAGACTCTTATTTTGTTTAAATTTGAGGAGCCTCTTCCAGTTTTTTGGTAATATGTGGGCCCGTTAGCTTGGCCACATGCACCTTAAACCACTTCTTGAAAACTTAGAATGAAGACTACAAACTGTCTACTGTTAATATTCACTGTGGCTGCTACACATGGATATTTTAGCATGAACTCCCCCTTCTTGTTTGAGTTTAAATCAGATGTTTAGAGATAGCTTTATGTAGCTGACTTTGCTTCCAGCAGGTTTGTTGGTACAGCACTGACACACATAAGGGGCTCGCTGAAGGGAAACAGTGTCTCCAGTGATATCACCCTGTGGGATGTGAACTCTTGTTTTGGGAAGTGGAATGTATCACCATGGCAACAACGTTCCCAATCACACAGCGGGACAGTCCTGGAGATAGTAAATTCCAAAAGTGAAAACGCTGGCCTGCAACACATTGAGCAAAAAATGTGTCATTTTCTCTTCAGGGACTGTTATCAGGATTGTTGAATGACTCTCTCTCTCTCTCTCTCTCTCTCCGTTTCTGTGTCTCATCATCAACATTCCCCCTCCCTCCCTCCGTCTCCAGAGGTGCAGGTGGTTCTATTAAAGTTGGGCCAGACTTCATGCATTATTTCCCTGCCTACCAGATGACTTGACAAAATGGAAATAACTCCTGTTTTTCATCAAAAACAGTGACTCACTCGCTGCATTTTTTTTTTTTTTTTTTTACCACCCAGTTACTGTAATAAGGCAACAGTAAACAGGGAAGGATGCAGGCATCTAATGTACCCATCAGTAATGTGATACATCATCAAGATGAGAGAGGGAGCGTTACAGATATGACTTTAAGTGTTTATTGTAGTTGTTTCAAGTAGTCCATACCAGGGTTGGGTTTCAGGGTATTTTTGTCGGGTGAATTAATTGTTGTATAAACAGAAGGGAGGAGACTGTCCTCCCAAGAAAAACAACACAATAGGTCTTAATGTCAGTCGCCTAAATAGGACCAGTAGTTACGTTTGAGTGACAGATGCCATGTAGCAGCCATAGTAATTTGAGCAATAGTGCAGTTTAGATGACGTATATATATATATATATATATATCGACAAATTTCCTCATTCAGAGGAGGAGAGTGGATGGAGGCATCAACCCAACAGTGGACTTTGCCACAGGAGACTGGTGTTCATTTCCTGTTCCCAACCGTTTAAAAAGCGTAACTACGATCGTCCCTCAACCTTTACCCTGTGGGTATTATTGTAGCCATGACGATGAAGGTGACCTAACTTTAAGGAAGTAGTAGCTTTAATCCACCACATGTTTCTCTAACCTCAACAAAGTGATCATTTTAACCTAAACCATCATCTTTCCTTAAACCTAACCAGACCTGAACCACAGGTTATGCTTGGAAAGCATAAACAGATGATGTCGTCCTGCTGGTTACTGCTGATAGAGGCACCTGATTAGAAAACGCTCCTATATGTCGTTGTGGAGTCACATGATCAAACCACATGTTTGGTCGTTTAATTTAGAGGACTTGTTGTACTACGAACACACTGTATGTGGATGTATGAAAGTTGTATTGGTGTGTTTTTTTTTCTTTTTTATGTATGAATGATTGTAAGGATGTTGCTAAGCATCTAAGTAAGCCTGGAGATAAATGCTGTGTGATGCAGCGATGCTGAGCCCAAGGAAAAATTTCCTAAGAGGACAATAAAGTATATGTTATCTTATCTTATGTGGGAAGAGGGAAAAGAAGAATAAGAATGTTTTTATGATCCATCATTAAAAGTTTAGTCATCTGATTGTGTTTTCAGTGTTAGATTCGAGTTAAAAGTTTTGACCTGTAATTTCGGTGCTCTCATTAGACCAATTAGTGCCGACTGTAAGGATTAGTGTAGCGAGGTTCGTGTCACTCCGAGTTAGGGAAGAATACTGATTAGAAGACAGAAAGAGAAAAGAGAGAGGGATAGAGAGACATTAGATTATGAGTGGGGGAAGATAGAGAAAGAGAGGAGAAGGGGGTCGACAGGTCAGGAGAAGTTGAAAGAAGAGAAAAAAGACAGATCAAAATATACAGATGGATGAATGAAAGAGACAAGAAGATGGTAAGATAGAAAAAAAAATGAGGAAGAGGAGGAGAAACATGGTAATAGAATTGAGGGCAGAACCGATATGAATAGAGAAAAAGGAGGAGAGGTAAAGGGTGGAATAGAGAAGAGATAAAAAAGACAAAATGTGACAGGATACAGATACAGCAGATGGATATCAAAGTAGAGCAGGAACATGCAGACAGCTGCAAAGAAAGAGGAAGGGAGAAGAGGAAAGATAGATTCATAAAGACAGAAAGCGAAAGAAAAAACTGAGACAGAGGATATGTGTGACTGCGCTGTTTAGTAAGATGGTTTTTTTTTAACATGGCAACAGTTTCACCGCTTTGTATTTGTATCTCTTTATTTAAATCACTCACGTCATACTTCATCTATTGTGAAACACACAAGTCTACATAGATACAGGAGCTAAATATATACATGTATAATTTTATATCTGTGTGTATGTGTGAGAGAGAGACAGAGTTTATGCGCATCTTTGTGTGTGTTTATTATAAAGTCTTGAGATTATTCTAACACATATCTTTGTACTATTATAGTACTGCCAAAACATTCAACACTACTTTGAAAAGTGCTCCAAACTAAGCAAGAAAATACTGTACGTTGTTTCTCGTTGCTCAAAAAATGACTCATATTACCATTTTCCAATATAATCCTCCTATTGGTGTGAACAGTGGCATCCAGAACTGTTTACAGATCATCCATCAATCCATCTTCTACCACTCTGGGTCCAGGTCGTGGTGGCAGCAGGCAAAGTAAAGGCGCCTTTAGACTGTATGACAACAACTACTGGTAAGTTTATTGTATGTCAAGCCGCCTGTAGTGATGTCAGTTTGAGGATGTCAGATTGTGAGATGAATGCGTGGTGAATCGGAGCGATACGAGGTAAATAAATGAAATGAGAGACACATCATCAACCTGTCATCCATCTGCAGCTGTGATGTCTTGAAAGTACAGTTTAGTCACACAAACTTCTTTTTCAACTCCATCATTTTGGATGAGTTTTTGTCCCCTAAACTTGTTGTGCCTACTAGTGTACTCTGTGTTATATCATGTCAAAATCTTATCGGTTTGTTGGTTTGTAGACGTGGATCATAACAGCAGCCATATTGTGAGAATTTGGTCCTAAATTTCTGAAACTTTCAGAATTTTTCTGCAGGTAAAGTCGGCAGTTGACGTGTCTCATGGTGAGATCTACGACACCGTTTTGGACATTTGCCAACTTTTGTCTCAGATAGCCCAAAATCACACATTGTAAAGGGGCCTTAAGGTATCCACACATCCCATAAACCTCCAGAATGAGGCTTCCAGGAGGCAAACACAAGCCTCAACTGGATGCTATTGATGTAAAGATGCAGCGGTTCTACTTCAGCCTCCTTCTAGCTGTCCGAGGTTCTCACTGTGTCCTTGAGACTCAGCCACCTTTCAAAGGAAACTTACCTCATATGGTTGCAACCTTGCTCTTTCAGTCATTTAAACAATACTCCACCGCAAATCTTATCACAACCCTGACAGAGCCCAACACCCACAGGAAACACACTTGACTTTTTGCCTACTCACATTACACATTACATTACAGCATTAGATAAATTATCCACTTGGTTGTTTCCTGTCTGTTTGGTCAGGTTTAGGCACCACTTAGTTTGTCATCCCATCTCATTGGAGTCAACTTCTGAGAACAATCTGACTCTTTATCTGCTAGATGTTCCACTTTCTTCACTAACTGTGTCCGTCTGCTCTTTGGTGCTGCTCAGGTAATGTGCAGTCGGTTTATTAGAGCTTGTTTGCTGCTGCTGGTTGATGAACTGATTGATTTCATAAAAGTCGGACGTGGCTTTACATAATAATGTTTCTTTATGAGACTGTGTGTTATGAACAAAAGGGAGAGTACTGAGAGAAGCATCTGTCCTCCTCATTTCTCTCATCTAGAACAGGATATCATAGTGTTTCTTTCTACATACACTGCTGGCAGCCACTGCTCTATATCCTCACCATACAAGAATGTTGATCGACTCCTGAATCCCCCGGATTACTGACCGCTGCCCTATGAATTCCCCCTCTTTTTCCTTTCTTTTCCTCCACTCTCATGTGCTCTGTTCTTCTCCTTTTTCTCTGCCATCTTTTTCCTTCTCTTGTCTCTCGGACATTTTTGCTTTCACCACTGTTCCTCTCCCTTTCTTTAACCTCCTCTCTCTCTCTCTTTTTATCCACCCCTCCCTTTCTCTCATCTTTATTTTCCATCTCTCAAAAGGCTCCTTTAGCAGGTTCCTGGCTGACTGACTCATCTTCAGTCATCAGTTCACTTTGTATGACTCATTATTCTCCCTGCATGATTTACACCGGTCACATTCAGAACAATACTTTCACCTATAAGCAATGCCATAGATGAGTAGATGCATGGGTAAAGGGAGCTTTAAATACATGCAGATTTTACATTAGAGAGTTTAAGATACACGTCCAATCATAACACTTTTTCTTCTATTTTTTTAAAACTAAAGTCTGAGAGTTTTGTGTTTTATTATTTTCATTTCTAAAGCTAAATTCTGGCTCAGGTTGACAGCGACTGTGTGGTTCAGCAAGCTGTTTCCTCCAGGATTTGGAAATCTCTGTTCATTATATATCCTTTACTCACACACCGTGACAGAGTATTCATTTGTTCTGAAGTCAAAAGTAGCTGGACTTTATTTAAGTAGCTGACGAAGCTTCCTGGCAGCCCAGTATTCATTGGAATTACATCCATATTGGACGATTCAGCACCAAACAGTTTACATCCGGTGCCAACATTTAGTGCCAATGCAGGGATTAGTGTGTCCTTCATGTGAGGTGGAGTATACGGGTGTGGAGGTCGAGTTGGCGGGCGGATGGGAGTGTAGTGCATCAGACTTCCATGCAGTGGAGTGGAGTTTGCATCTGGTCACAAACCTGAAATGAACATTCACCTTTTTATGAATTGTGTTATAATTGTGTTTTTATTGCCTTAACTGCAATCTTTCCCTGATCGTAACCATACCATAGTTTCCAGAATAAAACGTTGTCAGTGAACATAATCAAAGGTTTTGCAGAATCGTCCAATATACTTGCAGCCGTTTTTCACTAGCTGTGGAAAGGTTCAGTGTATTCTGGACTTAAAAGCACGACTCAAGGCATGACAGGTGAGGTAAAAACCTTGAACTTTAATCGAAATCCAAAAACATGCAGAGATCAAAAACACCAGGAAGACAACAGGCCAACAAGACAAAAAAAAGGGACTGGCTGGACCGCTAATGGCAGGGCACAAAAGATGATCTGGCAGAGAATGAATGAGACCAGTATAAATGCTGCCGGGGCTGACTGGGGAAGTGGAAACAGGTGAGCACCAGTGGGAGGGGGGGCAGGTGGGTGGAGGGAATGGGGTAACTGCAGGAATGACAGG